>NC_023798.1:112500-130000 GCF_029339155.1 Prunus mume | reverse complement strand
TTCGGATTATACAGAGAAAAAAACAAAAGAAAGCGAGGACAAAAAAGAAGAAGACAAAAGAAAGGAGAAAGCGCGTATAGAAATAGCAGAAGCCTGGGATAGTATTTTACTTGCTCAAGTACTAAGAGGTTTTTTGTTAGTAACCCAATCAATTCTTAGAAAATATATTATATTACCTTCATTGATAATAGCTAAAAATATAGTCCGTATACTATTATTTCAATTTCCTGAATGGTCTGAGGATTTAAAGGATTGGAATAGAGAAATGCATATTAAATGTACCTATAATGGCGTTCAATTATCAGAAAAAGAATTTCCAAAAAACTGGTTAACAGACGGTATTCAGATCAAGATCCTATTTCCTTTTAGTCTTAAACCTTGGCACAGATCTAAACTACAAGCCCCTTATAATGATCCAATGAAAAAAAAGGATCAAAAAAACGATTTTTGCTTTTTAACAGTTTTTGGAATGGAAACGGAACTACCTTTTGGTTCTCCCAGAAAAAAACTTTCATTTTTTGAACCCATTTTTAAAGAACTAAAAAAAAAATTTAAAAAATTGAAAAAGAAATGTTTTATAATTCTAAGAATTTTAAAAGAACAAAAAAAATTGTTTCTAAATGTCTCAAAAGAAACAAAAAAATGGATCATTAAAAGCATTCTGTTTATAAAAGAAATAATAAAAGAACTCTCAAAAATAAACCCAATTATATTATTTGGATTTGGATTGAGAGAAATAGAAGTATATGAATTGAGTGAAACTAAAAAAGATTCGATAATTGGTAATCGGATGATTCATGAATCGTCGATTCAAATTATATCTCAGGGTTGGACAAATTATTCATTAACAGAAAAAAAAATTCAAGATCTAACTGATAGAACAAATACAATCATAAATCAAATAGAAAAAATTACAAAAGAAAATAAAAAAGGAATTCCAGATATAAATTTTAGTTCTAACAAAATAAGTTATGATGATAAAGGATCAGAATCACAAAAAAATATTTGGCGGATATTAAAAAGACAAAATGTTAGATTAATCCGTAAGTCACATTATTTTATAAAATATTTCATTGAAAGGATATACATAGATATCTTTCTATGTATCATTAATATTCCTAGCATCAATACACAACTTTTTCTTGAATCAACAAAAAAAATTATTTATAAATACATTAACGATAATGAAGCAAATCACGAAAGAATTGATAAAACAAATCAAAGTGTAATTCCCTTTATTTCGACTATAAAAAAGTCATTTACTAATATTAGTAATAAGAATTCAAAGACTTTTTGCAACTTATCTTACTTTTCACAAGCATATGTATTTTACAAATTATCACAAACTCAACCTATTAACTTATATAAGTTAAAATCTGTATTTCAATATAACGGAATGTCTCTTTTTCTTAAGAATGAAATAAAGGATTTTTTTGTTGTAACACAAGAACTATTTCATTCCGAATTAAGACATAAGAATCTTCGCAATTATGGAATGAATCAATGGACAAATTGGTTAAGGAGTCAGTATCAATGTGATGTATCTCATATTAAATGGTCTAGATTAGTACCACAAAAATGGCGAAATATATTCAATCAACACTGTATGGCTCAAAATAAAGATTTATGTGATTTATATGAAAAGGATCGATTAATTAACTACGAAAAAAATTTCGAAACAGATTCATTACTGAATCAAAAAGATAATTTTAAAAAACAATATAGATATGATATTTTAGCATATAAATCTATTAATTATGAAGATAAGAAGGACTCTTATATTTATGGATCACCATTACAAGTAAAAAATAAACAAGATATTTTTTATAATTACAACACACATACACAAAAATCATTTAATATGCCGGAAGGTATTCCTATTATCCCTTATCTAGTAGAAGATGATATTAGAGATATGGAGATAAATCCGGATAGAAAATATTTTGATTGGAGAATTTTCCATTTTTGTCTTAAAAATAAGGTCGATATTGACGCCTGGATCGATATTGATACTGACACTAACAGTAATAAATATACTAAGACTAGGGTTAATAAGTATCAAATAATTGATAAAATCAATAAGAGGGGTCTTTTTTATCTCACGATTCAGCAAGATCAAGAAATCAATCTATACAATCAAATAACCCTTTTTGATTGGATGGGGATGAATGAAGAAATACTAAGTTGTCCCATATCAAATATGGAATTTTGGTTCTTCCCAGAATTGGGGATACTTTATAATACGTATAAAATTAAACCGTGGGTTATACCAATTAAATTACTAGTTTTAAATTCTAATATAAATGAAAATTATAGTAAAAACAAAAGCATCACCGGAAATAAAAAAAGGGATCCTTTTATATCAATATCGGAGAATTCAAAAAAATCTTTTGAATTAGAAAACCGAAATCAAGGGGAAAAAGAATACGCGGTCCAAGCAGATTTTAAATCAGCTCTTTCAAACCAAGAAAAAGATGTTGAAGAAGATTATACGGGATCGTACATGAAAAAAAATAGAAATAAAAAGCAATACAAGATCAATACAAAAGCGGAGTTTGATTTCTTCCTAAAAAGGTATTTGCATTTTCAATTGAGATGGGATGATTCTTTAAATAAAAAAATAAGCAATAACATCAAAGTATATTGTCTCCTGCTTAGACTGATAAATCCAAGAGAAATTACTATATCCTCTATTCAAAGAGGCGAAATGAGTCCGGATATTCTGATGATTCAGAAAGATTTAACTCTTACAGAATTGATTAAAAGGGGAATTTTGATTATTGAACCAATCCGTCTATCTATAAAAAATGATGGAAAATTTATTATGTATCAAACCATCGGTATTTCATTAGTTCATAAAAGCAAACACCAAATTAATCAAAGATACCGAGAAAAAAAACATGCTGATAAGAATTCTGATGAAGCCATTACAAAACATCAAAGGATGACTGGAAATAGAGATAAAAATCATTATGATTTGTTTGTTCCTGAAAATATTTTATCACCTAGACGTCGTAGAGAATTGAGAATTCTAATTTGTTTCAATTCTGAGAATAGACATATAAATGCAGCATTTTGTAATGGGAATAAGGTAAACAGTCAAGTTTTGGATAAAAGCAAAAACTATAAAAAAAAACTTATTAAATTTAAGTTATTTATTTGGCCCAATTATCGATTAGAAGATTTGGCTTGTATGAATCGTTATTGGTTTAATACCAATAATGGCAGTCGTTTCAGTATGGTAAGGGTACATATGTATCCGCGATTGACAATGCATTAATAGTACATTTTTGCTATATTTCCCATACTATATCTGATCTATGACGACAAAGAGATGCACACATGCATTGTCTTACATTCCATCGTTCCATTCTGATACACGATACTAATTCAATGACATATCAATTTGATCTAGAAATGAATCAACAAAATATTATTATTTTAGGTCTAAATTTTTATCTTTTGTGAGTGCAGAAAACAACCATCCTTTATGTATACCCTTTCAAATCCAAATAAAATTTACAAATTAAAAATTTAATTTTATTAAAAAAAATTCGAAATTAATAACAAAATTAATATTTTTGTATATACAAAATAAAAATGAGAGGCATTATTATTACTGATCAATAAAGATATCTATCAATAAAAATTTCTTAAAATAAAAAGAGGGGGGCGAGAAGATTTCATTTTATGGTAAAAAATTCATTCATCTCAGCTATTTCACAAGAAGAAAAAGACGAAAACAGAGGATCTGCTGAATTTCAAATAGTTAGTTTCACCAATAGGATACGAAGACTTACTTCACATTTAGAATTACACAAAAAAGACTATTTATCTCAGAGAGGTTTACGTAAAATTCTGGGAAAACGCCAACGACTGCTGTCTTATTTGTCAAAGAAAAATAGAATATGTTATAAAGAATTAATTAATCGGTTGGATATTCGGGAGTCAAAAACCCGTTAATTTGAAGAGGCATTTTGAATTATTTGATTTATTAGATCGTGAATTTTAATGAACTTTTTTTCGTTTTCAGCAATTCATGAAAGAATGAATCGAGGAAAAACCGATGAATATACCAGCTACAAGAAAAGACCTCATGATAGTCAACATGGGCCCCCACCACCCATCAATGCATGGTGTTCTTAGACTCATCATTACTCTAGATGGTGAAGATGTTATTGATTGTGAACCAATATTGGGTTATTTACACCGAGGGATGGAAAAAATTGCGGAAAACCGAACAATTATACAATATTTGCCTTATGTAACACGTTGGGATTATTTAGCTACTATGTTCACAGAAGCAATAACTGTAAATGGACCGGAACAGTTGGGAAATATTCAAGTACCTAAAAGAGCTAGCTATATCAGAATAATTATGTTGGAGTTGAGTCGTATAGCTTCTCATCTGTTATGGCTTGGTCCTTTTATGGCGGATATTGGTGCACAAACTCCCTTTTTCTATATTTTCAGAGAAAGAGAATTAGTATATGATCTATTCGAAGCTGCCACCGGTATGAGAATGATGCATAATTATTTTCGTATCGGAGGAGTAGCGGCCGATCTACCTCATGGTTGGATAGATAAGTGTTTGGATTTCTGCGATTATTTTTTAACAAGAGTTGCTGAATATCAAAAACTTATTACACGAAATCCTATTTTTTTAGAACGAGTCGAGGGAGTAGGCATTATTGGTAGAGAGGAAGTAATAAATTGGGGTTTATCGGGACCAATGCTGCGAGCTTCCGGAATACAATGGGATCTTCGTAAAGTTGATCGTTATGAATGTTACGACGAATTTGATTGGGAGGTACAGTGGCAAAAAGAAGGAGATTCATTGGCTCGTTATCTAGTCCGAATTGGTGAAATGATAGAATCTATAAAAATCATTCAACAGGCTCTGGAAGGAATTCCAGGGGGACCCTATGAGAATTTAGAAATACGATACTTTGATAGAGAAAGGAATCCGGAATGGAATGATTTTGAATATCGATTTATTAGTAAAAAGCCTTCTCCTACATTTGAATTGCCGAAACAAGAACTTTATGTGAGAGTCGAAGCCCCAAAGGGAGAGCTGGGAATTTTTCTGATAGGGGATCAGAGTGGTTTTCCTTGGAGATGGAAAATCCGCCCCCCGGGTTTTATCAATTTGCAAATTCTTCCTCAGTTAGTTAAAAGAATGAAATTGGCTGATATTATGACGATACTAGGTAGTATAGATATCATTATGGGAGAAGTTGATCGTTGAAATGATAATTGATACACCAGAAGTACAAGATATTGATTCTTTTTCTAGATTAGAGTTTTTAAAAGAGGTTTATGGAATTATATGGGTGCTTATTCCTATTTTGACTCTTGTATTGGGAATCACAATAGGTGTACTGGTAATTGTATGGTTAGAAAGAGAAATATCCGCAGGGATACAACAACGTATTGGACCTGAATACGCCGGCCCTTTGGGAATTCTTCAAGCTCTAGCAGATGGAGCAAAACTGGTTTTCAAAGAAAATCTTCTTCCATCTAGGGGGGATACCCGTTTATTCAGTATCGGGCCATCCATAGCAGTCATATCAATTTTAGTAAGCTATTCAGTAGCTCCTTTTGGCTATCACCTTGTTTTAGCGGATCTCAATATCGGTGTTTTTTTATGGATTGCCATTTCTAGTATTGCTCCAATTGGACTTCTTATGTCAGGGTACGGGTCAAATAATAAATATTCCTTTTTAGGTGGTCTACGAGCTGCTGCTCAATCGATTAGTTATGAAATACCATTAACTTTATGTGTGTTATCAATATCTCTACGTGCGATTCGTTGATACATAGACATAAACTTTTCTTTATTCCTTCCTTTCAAAGAAAGGGTTGGAATGAATTAAGTATATGTAGATATCTTCATTTTTTTTATTCATTATTCGGGTTGATGAACTAAATCAAATAGTTATATGAGTGAAAGAAAACAGCTTATATATAAATTCGCAGTAAAAAGATTGAGTCTCATTTTCTATGTATAAGAGTTAGAGAGTTAAGCGGAAATAAACATAAGCAGAAGCGACCGTTTCCCCCAAGATCGGTTGATTAGTCATCCTGACTTGAAGCGGGCTCAAAAGATCAACCATATTGAGTTTTCACTATCATTTGTATGTATTACCACAGGGGGGGGTTGAACAAAAACGAGTGGGTGGTTAGAAACACCAAGATATGTAAAGGATTAGTAATTGAGATTATGTAAATTCTCCAAAAGGACATTTTTACATAATATACAAACAAAGAATACTCATTGGGGCTTTAAGTTGGTAGAAATGATCAGGCAATACTCCCCACGACACGATTCCAATCCAGAGTATGCTCCTATCCACCGATTAAATAAATAACTATTGGGAACGAAATAATCCTTTACTTTATTTTGTAAGCCCCCTTTTTCTCAGAAATAGAAAGAAGAATAGGAACGAAAAAAAGAGAAAGAAATCCAATTCCAATAAAAAAATAAAAAAGATACCTTTTTTATTTCCCAGATACATATTAATAGATATAGAATTTGTGTCATAATTCATGAATTAATTATAGAATTTTTTTCGTACGTGAAATAAACGGGTTATTGATATTTCTACAATAAGTATTTTATTGAAGAATTAAGTTATTACTCAACAAAGAAGAATTAAAATTCTTATTGAAATTATTAAAGTTAAAGAAAGGGTGAGATCGATTCAGAAGTACTTTTTTATTTATTATTAAATAATTATAACAGACAGAATTCAATTGGTCTAATTTAGGACCGTCCAATAGATTTTTACTTTATCCATCCTACAAACGTACCAAGATAAAATAATACTGACGCGATCCTTAGATTTATTTCTGGCCTTTAAGGAGCCGTATGAGGTGAAAATCTCATGTACGGTTCTGTAATAGCGATGGTAACAGTAATGGTATCACCGACTATAATTATCTAACAGTTCAAGTACAATTGATATAGTTGAGGCGCAATCAAAATACGGTTTTTGGGGATGGAATTTGTGGCGTCAGCCTATAGGGTTTATCATTTTTATCATTTCTTCCCTAGCAGAATGTGAGAGATTACCTTTTGATTTACCCGAAGCAGAAGAAGAATTAGTAGCAGGTTATCAAACCGAATACTCGGGTATAAAATTTGGTTTATTTTATGTTGCTTCCTATCTAAACCTATTAGTTTCTTCATTATTTGTAACAGTTCTTTACTTGGGAGGTTGGAATATCTCTATTCCGGACATATATGTTTCTGAGCTTTTTGAAATAAATAAAACATGTGGAGTTTTTGGAGCGACAATCGGTATCTTTATTACATTAGCTAAAACTTATTTGTTCTTGTTCATTCCTATCACAACAAGATGGACTTTACCAAGGCTAAGAATGGACCAACTATTGAATCTTGGATGGAAATTTCTTTTACCTATTTCTCTCGGTAATCTATTATTAACAACTTCTTCCCAACTCTTTTCACTGTAAGGTAAATTTACAACTTGTCTCAAACAAGAGAAATAAACAAACATAAAATTATTCATAATATATATTAATGATATGTTCTCTATGGTAACTGGGTTCATGAATTATGGTCAACAAACAGTACGAGCTGCAAGGTACATTGGTCAAAGTTTCATGATTACTTTATCTCACGCAAATCGTTTACCTGTAACTATTCAATATCCTTATGAAAAATTAATCACCGCGGAGCGTTTCCGCGGTCGAATCCATTTTGAATTTGATAAATGTATTGCTTGTGAAGTATGTGTTCGTGTATGTCCTATAGATCTACCCGTTGTTGATTGGAAATTGGAAACTGATATTCGCAAGAAACGGTTGCTTAATTACAGTATTGATTTCGGAGTCTGTATATTTTGTGGTAATTGCGTTGAGTATTGTCCAACAAATTGTTTATCAATGACTGAAGAATATGAACTTTCTACTTATGATCGTCACGAATTGAATTATAATCAAATTGCTTTGGGTCGTTTACCAATGTCAGTAATTGACGATTATACAATTCGAACAATTTTTAATTCGCCTCAAAAAAAAAAAAGTAAATCTCTTGATTAAAGAATAATTTATAATTACTTTACTAAGACTATTACTTTACTAATAAATAATACTAAGGTTCATTTTTTTTGATCTAATCTAAAGGAATCGGGTTTCTTTCGTTTTGTTTGGTCAATAACTACAAATCCCAACTGTTGATTAGTTGGTTAAGAATCACGTCTTAATTTGGATTGAAAATACATTAATTAATATATCTGTAATTATTTTGACATATATAGTTTCAAATGAGAACTACTCCTTCAGATAACGAATTAAATTAGTCCAACAATTGTACTTACATTTATTCATATCCCTTAGGATTTAATTAGGAATTGCTCAAAAATTAGAATTTTTTTCTGTTCGGATTTCAATAAGGTCATGAAAAACATTTCGATTTATTTATCTCTTATTTTACATATAATGGATTTGCCCGGACCAATACATGATTTTCTTTTAGTCTTTCTGGGATCGGTTCTTATACTAGGAGGTATGGGAGTGGTATTATTTACCAACCCCATTTATTCTGCCTTTTCATTGGGACTGGTTCTTGTTTGTATATCCTTATTCTATATTCTATTAAACTCCTATTTTGTAGCTGCTGCACAACTCCTTATTTACGTGGGAGCTATAAATGTTTTAATCGTATTTGCTGTGATGTTTATGAATGGTTCAGAATATTACAAAGATTTGAATCTTTGGACCGTTGGGGATGGGGTTACTTTGCCAGTTTGTACAAGTATTTTTGTTTTACTCATGATTACTATTACAGATACGTCATGGTACGGGATTATTTGGACTACAAGATCAAACCAGATTATAGAACAAGATTTGATAAGTAATAGTCAACAAATTGGAATTCATTTATCAACGGATTTTTTTCTTCCGTTTGAATTCGTTTCGATAATTCTTTTAGCCGCTTTGATAGGTGCAATTGCCGTGGCGCGACAGTAATAAATCTATAGAATTGGCAACAGCAATCCAAATTAAACTGTTTTATTACATTTATTTCCCTTCAATTAAAGGTTCTTTATGTCTAAAATATAAATTATTTTATTCAATCTATTCTATTACCAATAGAATATATTCCTTTTACCAATAGAATATATTCCTTTGTTCCGTACTTTTTTTTATTCTAGTCAATTGAATCTGTTTAATTGTTGTTCAGTTCATATTGAAATGAATCGAAATTGATAAGGAGTTGGTCAATGATGCTCGAGCATGTACTTGTTTTGAGTGCCTACTTATTTTCTATCGGTATCTATGGATTGATCACGAGTCGAAATATGGTTAGAGCCCTTATGTGTCTTGAACTTATACTGAATGCGGTTAATATAAATTTCGTAACATTTTCTGATTTTTTTGATAGTCGCCAATTAAAAGGAAATATTTTCTCAATTTTTGTTATAGCTATTGCAGCCGCTGAAGCAGCTATTGGTCCGGCTATTGTTTCGTCAATTTATCGTAACAGAAAATCAACTCGTATCAATCAATCAAATTTGTTGAATAAGTAGTATTAATAATCATATAAATTCTAATATTCATAAATTATAATTACCATGACCATACATTACGTATAATACATGTTTTCGAAAATGTAAAAAATCAATGTAAGAAATCAAAGTATCTTGGTTCTATCGCACGGGTCGATCCAGAAGTAGATTGATTATAAAAATTCTGATAAATTATTGATTCATCTGGTGTCTAAATATATGATTCATTTACAAGTTTACTAGATCGAAAATTTCTGACATTTAAAAATTTATAGATCCAATGTCACATTCAGTAAAGATTTATGATACGTGTATAGGGTGCACTCAATGTGTGCGAGCCTGCCCAACAGATGTATTAGAAATGATACCTTGGGACGGATGTAAGGCTAAGCAAATTGCTTCCGCTCCAAGAACAGAGGACTGTGTCGGTTGTAAGAGATGTGAATCCGCCTGTCCAACGGATTTCTTGAGTGTTCGAGTTTATTTATGGCATGAAACAACTCGAAGTATGGGTCTAGCTTATTAATACGTTCCAGAAAACCCTACTTGAAATACATTTTTTTACCTTTACCGACAAAAACCCGCGCTCAAAAAATATTTATTTTGAGCACGGGTTTTTCTGGTCCAAGTTTATCTTGTTTTTACCATGAATTATTTTCCTTGGTTAACACTAGTTGTAGTTTTGCCAATATTCGCGGGTTCCTTAATTTTCTTTCTCCCTCATAGAGGAAATAAGGTAATCCGTTGGTATACTATATGTATATGTTTAACAGAACTACTTCTAACAACCTATGCATTCGGTTATCGTTTCCAATTGGATGATCCATTAATGCAACTGACAGAGGATTATAAATGGATCAATTTTTTTGATTTTTACTGGAGATTGGGAATAGATGGAATTTCTATAGGACCTATTTTACTGACAGGATTTATCACAACTTTAGCTACTTTAGCGACTCGGCCGGTTACTCGAGATTCCCGACTATTCCATTTCCTGATGTTAGCAATGTATAGCGGTCAAATAGGACCATTTTCTTCTCGAGACCTTTTACTTTTTTTCATCATGTGGGAGTTAGAATTAATTCCAGTTTATTTACTTCTATCCATGTGGGGGGGAAAGAAACGTTTGTATTCAGCTACAAAATTTATTTTGTACACTGCAGGAAGTTCTGTTTTTTTATTAATAGGAGTTCTGGGTATTGGTTTATACGGCTCCAATGAACCGACATTAAATTTTGAAACATCAGCTAATCAATCGTACCCTGTAGCACTGGAAATAATATTCTATATTGGATTTCTTATTGCTTTTGCTGTCAAATCACCGATCATACCCTTGCATACATGGTTACCAGACACTCATGGAGAGGCGCATTACAGTACTTGTATGCTTTTAGCCGGAATCTTATTAAAAATGGGAGCATATGGATTGGTTCGGATCAATATGGAATTATTACCCCACGCTCATTCGATATTTTCTCCCTGGTTGATGATAGTAGGCACAATTCAAATAATCTATGCAGCTTCAACATCTCCAGGTCAGCGTAATTTAAAAAAAAGAATAGCCTATTCTTCTGTATCTCATATGGGTTTCATAATTATAGGAATTGGTTCTATAAGCGATACAGGACTCAACGGAGCCATTTTACAAATAATCTCTCACGGATTTATTGGCGCTGCGCTTTTTTTCTTGGCCGGAACGAGTTATGATAGAATACGTCTTGTTTATCTCGACGAAATGGGCGGAATGGCTATCGCAATTCCAAAAATATTCACGACTTTCAGTATCTTATCAATGGCTTCTCTTGCATTACCGGGCATGAGCGGTTTTGTTGCCGAATTGATAATTTTTTTTGGAATACTTACTAGCCAAAAATATCTTTTAATGACAAAAATATTAATTACTTTTGTAATGGCAATTGGAATGATATTAACTCCTATTTATTCATTATCTATGTTACGCCAGATGTTCTATGGATACAAGCTTTTTAATGCCCCAAACTCTTATTTTTTTGATTCTGGACCGCGAGAATTATTTGTTTCGATCTCGATCCTTTTACCTGTAATAGGTATTGGTGTTTATCCCGATTTCGTTTTCTCATTATCAGTTGACAAGGTCGAAGCTATTATATCCAATTATTTTTATAGATAGTTTTCATGAGTAAACCAAAGGATTAAACGGAAATCCCATGATTTTAAAAATCGTTCATTGTACAATAAAAAATAAGTCCTTTTTTTCTTTTAAGTTAAATTTGAAGTTAAATAAAAAAATTGGAATTATATTATAACCGGAAATGTCTAGCATTTCTGAGAACCATTTGAATCATTCCATTTCCATTACTTGATTCAAATGGTTCTTAATGGTTTACATGAAGTTTTCGTATATATACACGTATGCCATCCTATGTTTCTATTCGTCAAGTCAGTCAAGTCCTTTATTTAATTATTCAATTAGATGTAAATGAACCATAACTATGCAACCCTATTCCTAATAGATTAACCCCAAAATAGCATATCCAAATTATAAGAAAGCCCATTGAGGCCACAATTGCAGAATTTATACTTTCAAAAATTTTATTTGTTCTAATATGTAAATAAATCGCGAATACGGTCCAAGTAATAAACGCCCAAGTCTCCTTTGGATCCCAATTCCAATATGATCCCCATGCTTCATTAGCCCATACTGCTCCCGAAAGAATACCTACGGTTAAAAAGATAAACCCTAGACTAATAATACGATAACTCCACCGATCCAATTGTTGAATCAATTGATACCTGTAATAATTTTGAGACGAAATAGAAGTGTTTCGTAAGACATTGTTCCTTTCGTTCACGTGTTGAATCTCACCAAAGTAAAATGACTCATTTACTAATACTAAATTATTGCCTTTACTAAAAATCCTTCTGAATTTTCGAAATGTAATGACTAGAAGAGCTAATGATAATAATGATCCACACAAAAGAGCTGCATAGCTCAATACCATCATACTTACATGCATCATTAACCAATGGGATTGGAGCGCGGGTACTAATATTTCGGATTGATGCATTTCAGTTAAAAGACCCGAAGTAGCAAAACCTTGAGTAAAAATAGCACTTGGCGCGGTTATTGCGCTTAAATGCTTTTTATATTTTTTAAAATACGGAATCATATGAATAATGGAAAAACTCCACGAAAGAAAAATTAATGATTCATATAAATCGCTTAATGGTAAATGCCCCAAATACACCCAACGAGTAACTAATAATCCTGTTATGCAGAAAAAAGTAACTATCATACCCTTTTCTGACGAATCATATAGCCCTACTATTTCATCGACTAATAAAATTATCAAATGAATTGTAATTACAATTGAAACGATAGAAAAGGATATATGAGTTAATATATGCTCTAAAGTTGAAAATATCATAAAAATTATTATTATTAAAAGGGGGTCCCGCAATTATAGGAATTGAAATCGGGAATTGAATTCATTATAGGGCTTACTCTTTTAGAAGATGCCATGCCGCCACTCGGACTCGAACCGAGATGCTCTAGCACTGCTTCCTAAGAGCAGCGTGTCTACCTATTTCACCATAGCGGCTTATTCGAAATCATAATAACCTATTTTTATTCAATCGTCGAGATTGAAGGAGTTAATTAAATGCAATATTTTTTTAGGAAACCATTAAATTGATGAATAAAAACTTGTTTAAGAATTAGGGATTTAAACGTTTTCGTTAATAATATTTATTATCTTTTTATTTATTATTTTAGAATGTCAATTTTATTTAACTGAACTAAAAGTGTAGTTTTTCGTAAGTTATTAATTTATGTTTTCCTAAAACAAAAATGTTACGGTTGGAACTAGATTATTTTGACTTCAATCCATAGATAGAACTAAAAACAATGTTCTGTCTCGTTTGCATTTTTTAATGATTCATTTATTTTATCATTTATTAATCTAAAATAAAAAAAGAATTTTATCGATAAAATATAATTTTTATATAACACAATTTCAGCGATACACTCAAGGGGTTTTTGTAAATATTTGCATAGTTAGTTTTATATGAATTTTTAGTGTTTTTCGTTGTGTAGAGAATTTGTGTTAAGATTTAGCAACCCAATTAAGTTAGGTATTAGTATGGGTGTATCAATTATATAACAATATTTTATATTTCTATCGAAATTGTACCGTACTTCAAAAAATACTTTATAAATTTTTAAATTAATATATATTATATCTTTGATATATATTATATTTTGATCGATCTTCCAATCGAACCATAGGATCTAAAACAGATCACTCAAAATTGGCACATTCGTCATATAACTACCTAAAAATGTAAAAGGGGATTTTATTAATTAAATTGGGTTAAAGAGTTTATATAGTGATAATAATTTAGAAAAATAATGATTTAGAAGATCTATAAAACATATTTCAAACTTAATAATTATCTTCAATTGAAAATTTTGTTGATATATAATTTTATATATTAATAATAATTATAATAGTAATATATAATTATAATATTAATAATAATTATAATAAAAAATAAATTTATTTTTATTATTGAGTCAAGTCGATGGGGAAATTGAGAATCCCCATCCTGAAAATTATAAAACATACTAAAACGAAAGGTGAACCCTTGTGCTTGCATTTATCCTCTCTCCAAACAAAAAAGTACCATTAATTTTTCGAATTAAGTAGACAACAGAATTCTTATCTATATCAGAAATGAAAGAAATCTTATCTATATCAGAAATGAAAGAAAAAAGACACCTTCTAAATTAAAACATTATGAAACTAATTATTTTTATTTATTATTTTATATAAATATAAATTTATATTATTTTACTATTATGATGTTAATTAAAATTCTTATAACTTATAAATCTTATAAAAAAATTAGAAACAAAATTAGATTACTTTTATAATTAGACCGATTCAGATTTTTTATTGTATTGTTTGATTACTATTATTTATTTGTTACACAAAAAAAACTTTTAGAACTCCCGGTAGAAAGAGATTTCGCTAACGAAAAAGCTTTCAATGCTGCCCGATATCCCTTCCTTTTCCAAATATTTTTACGAATCCGTTTTTTTGAAATAGAGGTGCGTTTTTTTGGAACTGCCATTAAAAAATTATAATAGGTTCTTCGGTTGGATGTGAAAGACATCTATTGTTCAAAATAAATTTTTCTTTACTGTTGTTCTCTATCTATTTATTCTCTAAATTATACTCCCTTCATAAAAAAGGGGGGTGTGTAAAAATCGCATAAAATATTACTAACAACAATCCCCTATGCCAAATAGAATAGAATTGATTGAAGTTTATAAAATACAATACAAACAAAAAAGAAAAGATTGTGCGTTTAGTTTTCTTTCTATTTTCGTCGTGTTACATTTATACATGTAATAAAATACATCAAAAGTTTAATAACCCAATCCCTCTATCGCTTAATTAAAAAACTTAAATAATTTTCTATTATATTAATTTTAATTAATTTAATTGGTCAAACTCGAAGAAAAAGTACACCCAACTTTAATTATCAAATTCGAGTGGGACTAGTAGTTAATCTGTTAAAAGATACAAAATATATAATTTTTTATTATTTATTATTAAAGGCATTTTATTTGCCCTTTTTTTTTTTTTTACATAAAATAAAGTGTTGGATATCATAGCATTTCCTACAAATAGCTTTTATTGTAATGGAAGACAATCAATTAGTTACAAAACAAATTGTTTAATGATTCTGAATAACCGAATTACAATTACAATAAATAGTTTTTATGGGTCAAGTTATGCGCTTTATGATTCATACCAAACACTGTTTTTGGTGTAATTATTTATCCTCGCTCTATAGATATAAAAGATATAAATAAATTATTTTAATACGTAATAATTAGAATGCAAATTTTATTTAAGTTTTATTTTATATATCTTAATTTTTTTTTATTAACTGACCCCTTTCAACAGAAAACAAATAAGAACCGGTGAATCAGAAACAATTAATTAAGAAAAATATTTTATTTTTTTTTTATGGAATATACATATCAATATTCATGGATTATACCTTTCATTCCACTTCCAGTTCCAATGTTAATTGGAGCAGGACTTCTACTTTTTCCAACGGCAACAAAAAATCTTCGCCGTATGTGGGCTTTTCCGAGTGTTTTATTGTTAAGTATAGTTATGATTTTTTCAGCCCATTTTTCTATTCAGGAAATAAATAACAATTCCGTATATCAATATGTATGGTCTTGGACCATCAATAATGATTTTTATTTAGAATTTGGCTGCTTGGTTGATCCACTTACTTCTATTATGTCAATATTAATCACTACTGTTGGAATGATGGTTCTTATTTATAGTGATAATTATATGTCTCATGATCAGGGATATTTGAGATTTTTTGCTTATATGAGTTTTTCCAATACTTCAATGTTGGGATTAGTTACTAGTTCTAATTTGATACAAATTTATATTTTTTGGGAATTGGTTGGAATGTGTTCTTATCTATTAATAGGTTTTTGGTTCACACGACCTAGTGCGGCGAATGCTTGTCAAAAAGCGTTTGTAACTAATCGTGTCGGGGATTTTGGTTTATTATTAGGAATTTTGGGTTTTTATTGGATAACGGGTAGTTTTGAATTTCGGGATTTGTTTGAGATATTTAATAACTTGGTTTATAATAATGAGGTTAATTTTTTATTTGTTACCTTATGCGCCTTCCTATTATTTGCCGGCGCAGTTGCAAAATCCGCCCAATTTCCCCTTCATGTATGGTTACCTGATGCCATGGAAGGGCCTACCCCCATTTCGGCTCTTATACATGCCGCTACTATGGTAGCAGCAGGAATTTTTCTTGTAGCTCGGCTTCTTCCTCTTTTCATAGTTATACCTTACATAATAAATGTAATAGCTTTGACAGGTATAATAACATTACTTTTAGGAGCCACTTTAGCTCTTGCTCAAAAAGATATTAAGAAAAGCTTAGCTTATTCTACAATGTCTCAATTGGGTTATATGATGTTAGCTCTAGGTATGGGGTCTTATCGAGTTGCTTTATTTCATTTGATTACTCATGCCTATTCGAAAGCATTGTTGTTCTTAGGATCTGGATCAATTATTCATTCGATGGAAACTATTGTTGGATATTCTCCAGATAAAAGTCAGAATATGGTTCTTATGGGCGGTTTAAGAAAACATGTACCAATTACAAAAACCGCTTTTTTATTAGGTACACTTTCTCTTTGTGGTATTCCACCTCTTGCTTGTTTTTGGTCCAAAGATGAAATTCTTAATGATAGTTGGTTGTATTCACCGATTTTTGCAATAATAGCTTGTTCCACGGCAGGATTAACTGCATTTTATATGTTTCGTATCTATTTACTTACTTTTGAAGGACATTTAAATATTTATTTTCAAAATTACAGCGGCAAAAAAAATAGCTCGTTCTATTCAATGTCTCTCTGGGGTAAAGAAGGAAAAAAAATTATTAAAACAAGCTTTCGTTTATTAGATTTTTTAACTACGAAAAAAAATGAAAAAACTTATTTTTTAAACACGTATCGGATTGATAGTAATGAAAATGTAAGAAGTATGGTACATCCGTTTATTAGTATTGCTCGTTTTGGCACTAAAAACACTTTCTCATATCCCCACGAGTCGGACAATACTATGTTATTTCCGATGCTTGTATTAGTTTTATTTACATTGTTCGTTGGGGCCGTAGGAATTCCGTTATTCAATCAGGAAGGAATAGATTTGGATATACTATCCAAATTCTTAAGTCCGTCTATAAACCTTTTACATAAAAATAGAAACCATTCTGTGGATTGGTATGAATTTATCACAAATGCAACCTTTTCCATTAGTATAGCTTATTTCGGAATTCTTATATCGTCTTTTTTATATAAGCCTGTTTATTCATCTTTACAAAATTTTAATTTATTTAATTCATTTGTTAGAAGTGTTCCTAAT
>NC_023798.1:92500-95000 GCF_029339155.1 Prunus mume | reverse complement strand
TTGTCATTTGATCCAATAGCGTTCCGTTAGATAGGAACAGCTTTGATAAATACTGATAACTCTCGGATGGAGTATTAGAACGGAAAAATCCATTAGATAATGAACTATTGGTTCTAAGCCATCTCTGGCGATGAATCAACAATTCGAAGTACCTTTCTTGCGTATTCTTGATAAACCAGCGTTTATATATAGATGTAGGAAGATCTGTTTGGGAAGTAAGAAGCCCCTTTGACATCTCTTCATCTGCAAAGAATTCTCGATGTGAAAACACAGAGATAAAAGGCTGATCTTTGAATAGGAAAAAGAGTGGATCCGCAGGGTCCCAAATGAATTGGCTTATTCGAAAAAAGCCTTGTTCTTTGGAAGATCTATCTCGTGTCTGGTACTGCATGGTTCCACTCTGCAAGAACTCCGAATCATTCTCTTGAAGCCCATCCTCTTCATCATAAATGATCCGCTTGCCCCGAAATGACCTGACCCAATAGGGAAATCCCAATTCATTGGGCCTTTCGATACAATCAAATAGAAAGCCCCAAGGGCGCCATATTCTAGGAGCCCAAACTATGTGATTGAATAAATCCTCCTCTATCCGTTGCGGGTCGAGGACTCCTTCCCCTTCTTCAAACTCCGATTCGTATTGTTCATAGAGAAATCTCTGATCAACGATAGAACAAGATCCATTTTGCATCATATCTAAGGGATTCCTTGGTTCGGGCCGAAGAAGCAATGTCACTCGATCATTATCAAACTGACTGCAATCTTTTTCTGTCCGTGAGGATCCCACCGGAGCGCCTTCTACTTCTAATAGGCCATGAACTAGATCAGAATCATTCTCAACGAGTCCATAAGAAGTGATCCCATTTTTTTCATCGGGTCGGGGTAGAGACCAAAGGTCTTGAGCGACCGATCCGGCAGAACAACTCAAAAGATAAAGAAGTATCGTTAATTTCTTCATGCTCGTTCCAAGTTCGAAGTACCATTTGTACAAATAAGAATCCCCTTCGTTACATGATTTCTTCTTCATATAGATAGATATAGGATCTATGGAGCAATTACTTAGAAGTACATTTTGTGCAACAGCCCTTCCTATCTGATAGAAAAGGATCCCATGATCCTGAACCGATCTTACTTGGGATCGCAAATCCCAAGTTTGTCTATGAAGAGCAGATCTAATTATATTAGTGTCTATAATTGATTTCTTCTGTGTAATACTAATCGATAGGGCCTCATTGGTAAGTGCTACAAGATCTCGTACATTGGAACCCATGGTTATGGACCCGAATCCATTAGTATGGAACATTTTCTTTTCCAAGTGAAATCCCCTAGTATATGAAAGAGTGAAAAAGTGCTTTCGTTGTTGTGGAATAAGAAGCCTTCGTATCTTAATGCATGTATTTAATTTATTCGGAGCTATTAGAGCGGGATCCACTTTTTTGGGAATATGAGTCGAAGCAATAACAAGAATATTTCTAGTGGAACATCTTTCACAATCCCTGGAGAGATAGTTCACTAATAGACCGAGGGATAAGTAATTCGACTCATTCACATCCAGATCATGAATGTTTGGAATCCATATTATGCAAGGAGACATTGCTTTTGCTAATTCGAATTGAAGGGTGATATAAAATCGGTCTATTTCCGGCATCATACCCATAGTTAGCGCATTCATCATAGTTAGAAGCTCTAGCTCCGTATCAAAGTCACGGTCGTCACTATCATCAATATCGTCGCTATCATCAATATCGTCACTATCATCAACAAGAAAACCCTTGGGCTTGTTATCCAGGAACTTGTTCAGAAATACTGTAATGAAAGGAACATAGGAGTTTGTCGCTAGGTATTTGACCAAATAGGATCGTCCAGTTCCTAGAGAACCTATCACTAAAATACCCCTAGAGAGGGATAGGGCTAAGCGGAGCGAAAAGGGTTTTCCATGAGATGGGAAATGAAAACTATTAGCCCCACAGGAGGTTTGTGAATAAGTGATTGTCTGATAATGAGCAAGGAATATCCGTCTTTCTGCTAAACAGGATGTATTGAACTCATAATTCATTAGATACTTTTTATGAATGTCAACTAAGTATCGTAAGTAAATTGCTCCCGGTTGTTCAATCATTTGATAACCAGAGTCATTCTTTGATAAATGATCACTATGAGTCAGACTCAATAGAATTTGATCAATCCTTTTTTCTGTCGTTAAGGTGGAGAACTGAACCAAGAATTCTCTTTCTTTATCATCAATCGAATCACTGTTCGAGACCCAGGATTCTATTTTATCATCAATCCAATCACCGTTCACGTTTTTTCTTTTTCTTATCAATGAATAGATCTCTTTACTTGTATGACTTAGATGTCTCGTATTTCTCGAAAAAGCGATTCGATTGATGGGATTTGGTATGATACTTATGATATCGATGAGATTGATATTCAAATATTTCTTCTTAGAACGTATTGATTTGACCCCATAAGCGGGACCACCACCCCATAGCATGTTGCCGAC
>NC_023798.1:60000-85000 GCF_029339155.1 Prunus mume | reverse complement strand
ATCAAAAATTATGTACAAAAGAATATGAAAATATCCTCTAATGTCGAGGGAATTGCACGTATAGAGATTCAAAAAAGAATCGATTTGATTCAGGTCATAATCTATATGGGATTCCCCAAGTTATTAATAGAAGACAGGACTAGAAGAATCGAAGAATTACAGATGAATGTACAAAAAGAACTCAATTGTGTAAACCGAAAACTCAACATTGCTATTAGAAGAATTTCAAACCCCTATGGGCACCCCAATATTCTTGCAGAATTTATAGCCGGACAATTAAAGAATAGAGTTTCATTTCGCAAAGCAATGAAAAAAGCTATTGAATTAACTGAACAGGCAGGTACAAAAGGAATTCAAGTACAAATTGCAGGGCGTATCGACGGAAAAGAAATTGCACGTGTTGAATGGATCAGAGAAGGTAGGGTTCCTCTACAAACCATTCGAGCTAAAATTGATTATTGTGCCTACGCAGTTCGAACTATCTATGGGGTATTAGGCATCAAAATTTGGATATTTGTAGACGAGGAATAATAAGAACTTACTTTACTTGTATTTAGTTCTATCTGGTGATAAAACAAAAAAGGCAAACTCTTTCATTCCTTTTCTGTTAAATAAAAAAAAAATGAACAATTCTATAAGGTTGAATAAAAATTCGATTAATCGTTTGATATAATTGCTATGCTTAGTGTGTGACTCGTTGGTTTTTTTAGGATTATAGGATTCAACAAAATCGACGGGCCCGTAGTACGAACTGATAACTATAGAACTAATAATCAACTCATCGCTTCGCATTATCTGGATATAAGGAACCAGTCAAGATATGATATATGAGTCATATCATTGTAGCAACTGAAATCTTTTTTGCATAAACACAAAAGAAAAACCAATCTGATTATGAGTTGTAAAGCAATAAAAGTATACAGATAAATGGAAGGGTGAGAGAAAGATAGGAAAAGAAATATCAATGATATATAATTCCAATATGTAAGGTCTATGAGTCATCTCATATAAAGGGAATGTAATAAAGCATCAATACTGATTGATCCATAATTAGACAAATCGGTGCATAGAAGAAAAAATCAAGAGCCCTGAGCCAATAAAGACTGAGAAGGTTGACTCAAGAAAAAATTTCATTCATTAATAAATTTCATTAAGGGCTCCGTTGTAGAATTCAGACCTAACCATTAATCGAGAAGTGGTGGGGACGACAGAACCTGTGAATGCATAAGATTCTATTGAAAACGAATCCTAATGATTCATTGGGTAGGATGGCGGAACGAACCAGAAACCTATTCATTTATTCTGAGAGGTCATGTCATAGACTAATCTTACAATTGAATGTTGAAAGAGTAAATATTCGCCCGCGAATTTTTTTTTATTTCTAAATTTTAGTCGATTCGATATGATAATACAAAGGAAAAAGAAAATAAAGATTCATTATAACGATAACGTTATATAAAAACGACATTATCTATAAATAGAAGACATGTTTAATTATATATTAAAACACAAAAAATTTTAAATTTATAATAGATATAGATATAGATTAGATAAAATTTAAAAGAATACCACGATTCCGTATATTATTCACCGTGTATATTATTTTTTAATTGTTTAATTCGCGAGGAGCTGGATGAGAAGAAACTCTCATGTCCAGTTCTGTAGTAGAGATGGATGGAATTGATAAACAACCATCAACTATAACCCCAAAAGAACCAGATTCCGTAAACAACATAGAGGAAGAATGAAAGGAATATCTTATCGAGGCAATCGTATTTGCTTCGGTAGATATGCTCTTCAAGCGCTTGAACCCGCTTGGATCACATCTAGACAAATAGAAGCAGGGCGGCGAGCAATGACACGAAACGCACGCCGCGGTGGAAAAATATGGGTACGCATATTTCCAGACAAACCCGTTACAGTAAGACCTACAGAAACACGTATGGGTTCGGGGAAAGGATCTCCCGAATATTGGGTAGCTGTTGTTAAACCCGGTAGAATACTTTATGAAATGAGCGGAGTAGCAGAAAATATAGCCAGAAGGGCAATTTCAATAGCGGCATCCAAAATGCCTATACGAACTCAATTCATTCTTTCGGGATAGGGATGTAGAAACAAAAGAAAGGGGTCTTTTGTATGAAAAAAAAATTGCAGGTTTTTTGTTTTGAACAAATAATATTTCTTTTTTTTTATTTAGACCCTTGCATTGAAAACAAAAAAAATCGATAAAAAAACGATATGATTCAACCTCAAACCCATTTAAATGTAGCGGATAACAGCGGAGCCCGAGAATTGATGTGTATTCGAATCATAGGAGCTAGTAATCGACGATATGCTCATATTGGTGACGTTATTGTTGCTGTAATCAAGGAAGCCGTACCAAATACACCTCTAGAAAGATCAGAAGTAATCCGAGCTGTAATTGTACGTACTTGTAAAGAACTCAAACGCGACAACGGTATGATAATACGATATGATGACAATGCTGCAGTTGTTATTGATCAAGAAGGAAATCCTAAAGGAACCCGAATTTTTGGCGCGATCGCCCGGGAATTAAGACAGTTAAATTTCACTAAAATAGTTTCATTAGCACCCGAAGTATTATAAGGGAAGGCCGTAATATAGTTATAGTATTTGGTATTTGAATGAAACCGATTAATTAGTAGATTGTTTATATATCACGTATATACCTTTAATAATTCAGAAATAAAGATAAATAAAAAAAGAAAAAGAGCATGTTGATTATATCAAAATTTGGGGGCAACAAAAATCTTAGTTTATCATGAGTAAAGACACTATTGCTGACATAATAACCGCTATACGAAATGCTGACATGAATAAAAAAAGAACAGTTCGAATACCATCTACTAACATCACTGAAAATATTGTTAAAATCCTTTTACAAGAAGGTTTTATTGAAAACGTGAGAAAACATCAGGAAAGCAATAAATATTTTTTGGTTTTAACACTACGACATAGAAGAAATAGAAAAGGATCGTATAGAACTGTTTTAAATTTAAAACGGATCAGTCGACCCGGTTTACGAATATATTCTAACTATCAAAAAATTCCTAGAATTTTAGGCGGAATGGGGATTGTAATTCTTTCTACTTCTCGAGGTATAATGACAGACCGAAGGGCTCGAATAGAAGGAATCGGCGGAGAAATTTTGTGTTATATATGGTAATCTTTCTGATAGACGAATTATACGAAGAACTTTCATATTTGTGAAAAAAGAGAAAGGACAACTTTATAATATTACCCCTCTTACATTAGTTGATACTTCAAAGCGGTTTTACCTGGAATGAAACAAAAAAAGATTCATGAGGGTTTAATTACTGAACAACTTACCAATGGTATGTATCTTCCGGGTTCGTTTAGATTTGAGATAATGAAAATATGATTCTGGTTTTTGTTTCGGAAAGGATTCGACGTTGTTTTATACGTATACTACCAAGAAATAGAATAAAAATTGAGGTAAGTCCTTATTTCAACCAAAGGACGTATAGTTTATAGACTCCAAAGCAAAGACTCGAATGATTCGGTGGTTTTTTCAATTTCAACATTCTTTCGTGGGGATACAATTCGAAGTTAAAAATTTCAAGAAACTTATTTTCTTCCAATAAATAGTAAGAAAGGGAATGACAAATATGAAAATAAGGGCCTCTGTTCGTAAAATTTGTGAAAAATGTCGATTGATCCGTAGGCGGGGACGAATTATAGTAATTTGTTCCAACCCGAGACATAAACAAAGACAAGGCTAATCTTTCTAAAGCAAAAAAGACTCTCGAAATCAAAAGTAACCGATGTACAGATGTACAAATAAATAAGTAAAAAAAATAAGGATACGTTTTGACATGAAATGGATATATCCATATATCTCTGACTTATATTTATGAGATGATAAAATATGGCAAAACCTATACCAAAAATTGGTTCACGTAGAAATAGACGTATTGGTTCACGTAAGAATGCGCGTAGAGTACCAAAGGGAGTTATTCATGTTCAAGCAAGTTTCAATAATACGATTGTGACTGTTACAGATGTACGGGGTCGAGTAATTTCTTGGTCCTCCGCCGGGGCTTGTGGATTCAAGGGTACAAGAAGAGGTACACCATTTGCCGCTCAAACCGCAGCAGGAAATGCTATTAGGACAGTAGTGGATCAAGGTATGCAACGAGCAGAAGTCATGATAAAAGGCCCGGGTCTCGGAAGAGATGCGGCATTAAGAGCTATTCGTAGAAGTGGTATACTATTAAGTTTCATACGCGATGTAACCCCTATGCCACACAATGGCTGTAGGCCCCCTAAAAAAAGGCGTGTGTAAAAATAAACATTGAAGAGATTTCAAGAGAAATAAATAATTCAATGATTTGATCAAATAATATACTATGGTTCGAGAGAAAGTAACAGTATCTACTCGGACACTACAGTGGAAGTGTGTTGAATCAAGAGCAGACAGTAAGCGTCTTTATTATGGACGCTTTATTCTGGCCCCACTTATGAAAGGTCAAGCAGATACAATAGGAATTGCGATGCGAAGAGCTTTGCTCGGAGAAATAGAAGGAACATGTATCACACGCGCAAAATCTGAGAAAATACCACATGAATATTCTACCATAATAGGTATTCAAGAATCCGTACATGAAATTTTAATGAATTTGAAAGAAATTGTATTGAGAAGTAATCTATATGGAACTCGTAACGCGTCTATTTGTATCAAGGGTCCTGGATATGTAACTGCTCAAGACATTATCTTACCACCTTCTGTGGAAATCGTTGATAATACACAGCATATAGCTAACCTAACGGAACCAATTAATTTGTGTATTGAATTACAAATCGAGAGGAATCGCGGATATCGTATAAAAACGCCAAATAACTTTCAAGACGGAAGTTATCCTATAGATGCTGTATTCATGCCTGTTCGAAATGCGAATCATAGCATTCATTCTTATGTGAATGGGAATGAAAAACAGGAGATACTTTTTCTCGAAATATGGACAAATGGAAGTTTAACTCCTAAAGAAGCACTTCATGACGCCTCCCGGAATTTGATTGATTTATTTATTCCTTTTTTACATGCAGAAGAAGAAAACTTACAGTTAGAAAACAATCAACACAAAGTTACTTTGCCCCTTTTTACTTTTCATGGTAGATTGGCTAAACAAAGGAAAAATAAAAAAGAAATCGCATTGCAATATATTTTTATTGACCAATCAGAATTGTTCCCCAGGGTCTATAATTGCCTCAAAAGGTCCAATATACATACATTATTGGATCTTTTGAATAACAGTCAAGAAGATCTTATGAAAATTAAACATTTTCGCATAGAAGATGTAAAACATATATTGAACATTCTAGAAATATAAATAGAAATATAAAAGCATTTCGAATAAATTTTAATGGGTTATTTAATTTTTTTTTTCTAAAGTTTTTGTATAAAAAGATAAAAATGAGTTTTGAATCTTTAGCACAATTAATATATTCGGAATAGGTCCAAAATTAAATTGAATAGATGTATCTAGGGAAAATTCACTTTGAAGCGACTATTCCCTAGATACACACGTGGTAATATATTTTTTTTTTATTTCACAATTGAATCAATTTAAAAAAGACCTAAAGTTAAGGACTTATCAATAGGTAGTGTTGCTCCAATACCCAACCAAAGGGCTACTGCAGTACCAATCAAAAAGACGGTTGTCGCTACGGGACGACGAAATGGATTTTGGAATTTATTAACATTCTCCAAAAAGGGTACTGTTAATAATCCCGCAGGTACTGAAACCATTAAAAGAACACCCAATAACTTATTTGGCACTGTACGAAGTATTTGAAATACGGGAAAGAAATACCACTCAGGCAATATTTCCAAAGGAGTTGCAAACGGATCCGCGGGTTCACCAATCATTGATGGTTCTAGAACCGCTAAGCCTACATTACATGCAATAGTGCCTAAAATTACTACTGGAAAAATATATAAAAGATCGTTTGGCCATGCGGGCTCTCCGTAATAATTATGACCCATCCCTTTAGCCAATTTAGCTCTTAACACAGGATCATTCAAGTCAGGTTTTTTTGTTATTAGGATAGGTGAATTATTTTATTTCCATCCCCCGAAAGAACCGGACATGATAATTTTTCATCATCCAGCTCGAGCACGAATCAGACGAATCTAATGGATCCATATAAAAAATAAAATCGCTATGTTATCCATATCCACTCATAATCCACACATATATGAATGATTCGATGTAAGAAAAAGGATTCCCTTTTTCGAAGTTGCAACAACTACCCATTGCAAGGAATTCAGTTCTTACAGATAAATGCTCAATACCCAAGTAGGCTTACAAAATTGATCATGATCAAATGCTTTATGGGTCGTCTTATATCTTGCAATTGGCCTTTATCCCCTAAAATATCGAGACTTTTTACATACAAAGCAAAGGATTTACTTGTTACTAATATAGTCTAGCCTCTGTTCTTCTTTAGATCCCTTGTTTCACTCCGATAGTATCATAAATCGAGTCAATGCAGAGGAAATGAATACATTTCTATACTATTTAGTAAGTGAAATATATAAAACATAATCCGGATTATGCCAATCACTTATTCTACTGGATCGGATCTTACGGAGCCTGTTCATATCATACACGACATGATCGGGTCTGATCATAGAAAAGATTCTCTTCAAACGAACCGGCCTATCTTCTGTATGGGGCTTACGCGGTGGTTGGAACAAAGACACATTTTTTGTTGTGAATTAAAATGTGGCAGATAGATAAGGGCATACATCTGCAAGGCCCGATCAATAGTTCAAGTCACACACTCCCATAATCCATTTTATCTTCGGAAAATTCGCTTCAACTATGAGTGTCAAAAAAATAATACATTTTTGTAGAGTTGAAGAGAAATATCCCAATACATGTCTTATTCTTTTCAATAATCCATATTTGTAGCAATGAAATACTATTGTTCCTACCCCAAGTGATAAATGATTGATTACAGATGGTATATATTCTTTATAAAGGACCAGAAATCCTTTATAAAGGACCAGAAATACCTTGCTTACGTATCATTGGGAAGTGCATTAACATAAATACGGCAGTAAGAAGAGGTAATACAAAAGTGTGTAAACTATAAAAACGAGTCAAAGTGGATTGTCCCACACTAGCACTTCCGCGTAATAACTCTACCAGGGGCGAGCCTATTACAGGAATAGCGTCTGGTACGCCTGTTACAATTTTTACTGCCCAATAACCAATTTGGTCCCGAGGTAAGGAATAACCAGTTACACCAAAAGATGCGGTCAATACACCCAAAACCACACCTGTAACCCAAGTCAATTCGCGAGGTTTTTTAAAGCCACCGGTTAGATACACACGAAATACGTGCAGGATCATCATTAGGACCATCATACTTGCCGACCATCGATGAACCGATCGGATTAACCAACCAAAATTAGCTTCAGTCATTATATATTGAACAGAAGCAAAAGCCTCTGTAACGGTCGGACGATAATAAAAAGTCATAGCAAACCCTGTAGCTACTTGTACTAAAAAACAAGTAAGCGTAATTCCTCCTAGACAATAAAATATGTTGACGTGAGGAGGAACATATTTACTAGTTATATCATCGGCAATTGCCTGAATCTCAAGACGTTCTTCGAACCAATCATAGATTTTATTGAGATAGGTAAATCACGGAGACTCCCCCCCGGAGAACCGTATATGAAAATTTCATCTCATACGGCTCAAACAGAAACACACAAATACTAGTTCTAACGGATGTGTGTAATAGAAAGTTTTAAATTTCTTAATTCTATGATTCATTTTTTCTGAAGATACGAAAGAATAAAAATCCGAAAACTCCTCTTTGTGGTTATAATGCCAAAAAATCAAGTCGGCTCATTCGTCTATATATTGATCGTTATAGGCCTCTTGAATCTTCTATTTACCTATTTTATTTGTTGTTATTTATGTGTAGTGCGGCTTTACTGCTGTTTTCTTTATTATTGATAGGAATTATCTTGTTAAGACCCTATTAATTGATTAAAACCTCAGATTCATACTAGAACCACGATGATTCAATAAAACCCTTTCAAACTAAGTCCCAAAATTCCCTGAGTAAGAACCGTTGGATCATCACTTATTCAATGAATAGATATAATGACTAAAAATCCAAAGAAACCTTTGTCCTTTGATCAAAATAAGCCTAAACGAAAGTTTAGTTTGAAAAAAAAAAAAAAAATTTCGAAGTCCGGCCACGAGGTCTAACTATTAAGTATGAATCATAGTTCTAATACTTTGTAATCTATTTCATATATATATTCCGTGCTCCAGATACTAGAATGAATATCCGACGAAGTAAAACCATCTCTATCAAGATGACAGACCCATTCTCTGTACTATCCATAGGATCAATTATACCAAGTCACACACTCATATTCCGGAAATACAGAAACAAAGAAATTCCACGGTCGAACTACCAAAATAGAATGGGATAAAAATCATAAACCTAAACGCTTCATTTTGTATTGAAAAAGCCAGTTAATGGTTCTTGTGAATCTAATTCATTGAAATTCCATCCAGTAAAATGGAAGAATTATAAATCTCCAAAATAATCGATAGGAATATCGCAAATAGAGCCATTGCGAGACCCATCAAAGGAGTAGTTCCCCACCCAGGAGCTACTTTACCATATTCTGAATTCAATGGTTTCAATAAACTCCCTGCATTAGTTCGTTTGGGGCGGCCAGATCTAGAACTACCCTCAACGGTTTGTGTAGCCATAATATTTTATATTCAGTAAGATCTGTTGACTTTGTATACCATTCCGTTGTAAATAAATGATCTTATCATAGATCCATTGTGGTCTTAAAACTATATAATGTCTTAAAACTATATAATAATGGAAACAGCAACCCTAGTTGCCATCTTTTTATCCGGTTTACTTGTAAGTTTTACTGGGTACGCCTTATATACTGCTTTTGGGCAACCCTCTCAACAACTAAGAGATCCATTCGAGGAACACGGGGACTAGTTGAAGTAATGATCCTCCCAATATTGGGAGGATCATTACTTTCAATTGAGATAATGAAAAATCATTTCACCTTTTTAGTTGGAACTTTAGGCGGTTCTCGAAAAAAGATAGCGAAAAAAATTATTCCTAGAGTTGAGACTAAAAGGAATGTATAAACCAATGCTTCCATAGATTTGATCGTGGTTTACAATTATAGCTTCCATACCTGTTTATTGGGGATCGTCTCCCGGATAAAAAAAGAACAAGAGTCAAAAGTCAAAGAAAAGGCAGTGATTCAAATCAAGATTTATCCGGTACCCTATATCAAATCACAAAATAAAAATGAAAAGTAACAAGTAACAAAGCAATATTGTATCAAACTACTTGTCTTCTTGTAGTTGGATCTCCGAGTTTTTGGAATGCTCCAAATTCCACTTGAGCATCTAAATCTGGATCAATACCAGCAAAAACATCTCTAAACAAGGTTCTAGCGCCATGCCAAATGTGTCCGAAGAAGAAGAGCAAAGCAAACGAAGCATGCCCAAAAGTAAACCAACCCCTTGGACTGCTACGAAAAACACCATCGGATTTCAAAGTAGCACGATCTAATTCAAAAATTTCACCCAATTGAGCGCGTCTAGCATATTTTTTCACAGTAGCGGGATCACTATAACTGACTCCGTTGAGTTCGCCGCCATAGAACTCGACAGTTACACCTACTTGTTCGACACTATATTTTGATTCTGCCCTTCTAAAAGGAACATCGGCTCTAACAATTCCGTCTCCGTCTACCAAAACAACCGGAAATGTTTCAAAAAAAGTAGGCATACGACGTACAAAAAGTTCGCGCCCCTCTTTATCTCTAAAGATAGGATGTCCTAACCACCCAACAGCTATTCCATCCCCGTTGTCCATTGAGCCCGCTCTGAATAACCCCCCCTTTGCCGGATTATTGCCAATGTAATCATAAAAAGCCAGTTTTTCAGGAATTTTAGACCAAGCTTCAGATAAACTTTGATTTTCAGCTAACCCAGCACCGATTCTGCGATATATTTCTTGTTGGAAGTATCCTTGATCCCATTGATAACGAGTGGGACCAAACAATTCAATCGGGGTAGTTGCTGAACCATACCACATAGTTCCGGCAACTACAAAAGCTGCAAAAAAGACAGCAGCAATACTACTGGAAAGGACAGTTTCAATATTTCCCATACGTAATCCTTTGTATAGGCGTTGAGGTGGACGGACACTAAGATGGAATAGACCCGCCAATATGCCCAATGTCCCTGCTGCAATATGATGAGAGGCTATTCCTCCCGGAACAAAAGGATCAAAACCCTCCACACCCCACGCTGGATTTACGGATTGTACCCTTCCTGTTAGTCCATAAGGATCGGACACCCATATCCCAGGACCATACAACCCTGTTACATGAAATGCACCAAAACCAAAGCAAGCCACCCCGGATAGAAATAAATGAATTCCAAAGATCTTAGGCAAATCCAAAGAGGGTTTTCCTGTACGTTCATCAGTAAATATTTCTAGATCCCAATACACCCAATGCCAGATAGCTGCCAAAAAGCACAAGCCAGAAAACACAATATGTGCTCCGGCCACACCTTCGTAACTCCAAATACCTGGATTCGTTACAGTACCCCCTGTGATACTCCAACCGCCCCATGAATTGGTTATTCCTAAACGAGTCATGAAAGGTATAACGAACATACCCTGTCTCCACATTGGATCAAGAACAGGATCAGAAGGATCAAAAACTGCTAATTCGTATAGAGCCATCGAACCGGCCCAACCAGCAACCAGAGCCGTATGCATTATATGGACAGCAATCAAACGGCCGGGATCATTCAATACAACGGTATGAACACGATACCAAGGCAAACCCATGGAAATACCCCCTTTATCAACGAAAAATAGACACAATGTAACTTTATTGCATTGGAAAAAAATATGCTGTGGACCGTGGATTATCTTGGGGAAAGGATTAATATTTGTTTGATTCTTTTCGTAATAATTACTTTTAGTAATAATGAAACTATTTTGTTCGTAGGAACAAAAAGAAGCAGATCTATTCTACACCCGATAAGTACCAATACGCAATGGTAGGGGAGTTGATACCATTTTATATGAGTGAATGCATATATATATATTTGTTCATCATCCAAAGGACTTATTTGTAAGAATTTTCCTTTATTCATTTTGTCTTCTTTATCTTTTTTTATGAACTTTATCAATCTATGGATAAAATATGATAAAAGGCCAATATTATTAGGACAATAAACCCATTGTTACGCTTTCACATCAAAGTGAGATATAGTACTTAATTTTCTTTTATTTAATGCCTATTGGTGTTCCGAGAGTACCTTTTCGAAGTCCCGGAGAGGAAGATGCATTGTGGATTGACGTATAGTGCGACTTGTCAGATATATTGGGTCATATGGTATTTCCCCGTTCTCTTCCCCGATCGAGATATCCTCCCTTTCGCCCAAGAAAGATTGATTGAATTATCAAAAATTTGGAGCGTGAAGTGCATCTATTTTTTCGGGAGGGTATACAGATTAATATTATCAATTAGAATAATTTATGGTTGGCTTGGTTAGGCCAATAAAATGAAGTATCCAGGCTCCGTTTAGAAAAAAAACCAATGGGTAATAAATATATTTATGATTACTATTTATATCATATTCTATTTCTTTATAAATAGAAGTGATCTCAAACTGTTAATCAATCGAGTAATATGATGAATGCGGTGAATATTTGTTGTAAGACATGAAATAAATTGAAAAAAAAAAAAAGGAAGCCGTAGCAAAAGGACGTGGTATTGGGGCATTTGTCCTATATGTGCAAATCCAAATCGGGCGTATCTTTACTCGGAGTAGAGCATAAACCTAAAAAAAATTGAAGAAGCCCATTCAGTAACAAGAAAATTACATCGCGATTTAGATTGTATCTCGATGAAACAATACATCAACGAGAAGTTAGTTAGATAAGTTTAGTAAATTTTTTTTATAGATAAACAAAACAGGCTAAAAACCACCCTTCTTGAAAAATGAAAGAAAAGCCCCTTTTTTATAAGTTAAAAGCCTGTTATGAAAAAAAAGTGCTAGAATCTACATTTACACATTGATTCTTTTTTTTCGTGATTTTTGTTGAACCGTATGCATCAAAAGGTGCATGTACGGTTTCTAAGGGATACAACTTTATCCCAATCAACCGACTTTATCGAGAAAGATTACTTTTTTTAGGACAAGGGGTTGATAGCGAGATCTCGAATCAACTTATTGGTCTTATGGTATATCTCAGTATAGAGGATGATACCAAAGATCTTTATTTGTTTATAAACTCTCCTGGCGGATGGGTAATACCCGGAGTGGCTATTTATGATACTATGCAATTTGTGCGACCAGATATACAGACAATATGCATGGGATTAGCCGCTTCAATGGGATCTTTTATTCTGGTCGGAGGAGAAATTACCAAACGTCTAGCATTCCCTCACGCTTGGCGCCAATGAGTTTTTTATTTGATTTGAGAGAAAAAAGAAGACTATGCCTTCGCGCTATATGAAATATAAATATTAAGTAATAATAGCATGGCACTTCGAATTCGATATAAGAATTTTTTTTTTACCCTTAAATTATGTATCGAAAGAGTAGTATGAGATAAAAGGCATTTCCTATTTTATACGACCTATCGGGAGTCCTATTTCAGCGTCACAAACTTTTTTGTTTTCACACCGGGAGCTCTTAATCTTAACAATATTTATGTTATGAAAAAATATGAAAATAAAAAAAAGAAACTTTGGGATTGCTAAATAACAAACGAAATAAATATATAAAGCAACGGAGCCATCATAGTATTTTTGAACTACTCCAAAAAGAAGGGTGGTTATTGGATCATTTACCAACCTGAGTCTGATAGACCCTATATTTATTTATTTTAAATTTTTTCCATGTAAGTGTAAGTAAGGTAAAAAAAAAAAGTGAATTCCATTATAGAGCCGTATGCAATGCGCAAAAGAAGATGCCTGTACGGTTGTTCAATTATATCTTTTTTTATTATTATTCTTTATCTCTTCACCTTTCATTATGCGAGATAGAATAAACATTTATTATGTTATATCATCAGGGTAATGATCCACCAACCTGCTGCCTCTTTTTATGAGGCACAGACGGGAGAATTTATCTTGGAAGCGGAAGAACTACTGAAGCTGCGCGAAACCCTCGCAAGGGTTTATGCACAAAGGACAGGCAAACCCTTATGGGTTGTATCCGAAGACATGGAAAGAGATGTTTTTATGTCAGCAATAGAAGCCCAAGCTCATGGAATTGTTGATCTTGTAGCGACTGAATAAAAAAGAAAAAATAACAAGGATTTCACACGAATTCGTTATTTGAGATTTTATCTTCTTACCGGATTTAATATTCTATTATTTAATATTCTATTAATTAATCTCATTAATCTATTAATATAGAAATAAAATAATTCATAAGCATCCGGTTAAGATCGATCTAAACCAGCCCATTATGTATATGATTCAACATGCCAACTATTAAACAACTTATTAGAAACACAAGACAGCCAATCAGAAATGTCACGAAATCCCCCGCTCTTGGGGGATGTCCTCAACGACGAGGAACATGTACTAGGGTGTATGTGCGACTCGTTCAGATCATGGGCTAGGACAAAAGAAAGAAAACAATTGATCCAGTATCAACGATCAGTACCAGTGAATAGGATAGAATGGAAGAACTCCAGTCAATATCTAAAAATAAAAAAGATCTATCCTTCTCTTCTATTATGGTATCAAATGTATGGTTTCCGTTGGTGCAAATCCAATCACCTCAATTTAAAAATTTTAAATTTAAGATGAGAAAGAATTCTCCATTGATAGCAAATGGTATCCATTAAGCAGGGGAAATCCTATTTTAAAAAGCAGAAAAATTTTGCCTTACTCTTGCAAGAACGGACTAACAGGGTCAGCTACCCAGCTAATCTTCATAATTAAATACCGTTACTGTATAAGTGGATCTCGTTGTGAAAGACCTAGTACTGGATAATTTTGGGTAGAGCCAAAGAGTTTGAACTGTACAAGTTAACAATAACATTGATTAAATGAAAGAAAGAAGGGCTCCGGTGTATAGAGAAGACCTCACCGTTTAAGAAGTAACCATAGAAACGATGGAACCCACTATATCCATTTATATTTATTACTTTTTTATTTACTATGTGTTTTTCTAGTATCAATACAATTTTTTTTTATAGGTGAAATGCCTAGAAAAAAAGAAAAAATCGTGGTCGGGAAGGTTATAATAGCAAAAGCCATTGGAATTTTTATTTTATACATTGGAAGAATCCGTTTTGTTATTAATAGACTAGGACACGGGAAGAGAATAACTGAAAGAAAGGAAATCGATTAGTTATTCATCAAAGTTTCATTTATTCAATGACCAGAATTAAACGAGGGTATATAGCTCGAAGACGTAGAACAAAAATCCGTTTATTTGCATCAACCTTTCGAGGGGCTCATTCAAGACTTACTCGTACTATTACTCAACAGAAAATAAGAGCCTTGGTTTCGGCTCATCGGGATAGAGGTAGACAAAAGAGAGATTTTCGTCGTTTGTGGATCACTCGGATAAATGCAGTAATTCGCGAGAATAAAGTATACTTTAGTTATAGCAAATTAATACACAATCTGTACAAGAGACAGTTGCTTCTTAATCGTAAAATACTTGCACAAATAGCTATATTAAATAAGAGTTGTCTTTATATGATTTCCAATGAGATCATAAAATAAAGAGATTGGAAGGAATCCGTTGGAATAGTTTAAATGGAGTTCCCTGGAGAATGAACTCTGGGAAGGTAGAGTAGAAATTAGTATGATAAAATATGATAAAGTCATCAAAATGAAGAAACACGTTCAATAAAAAATATTTATTCTTCTCCAATTTTTTTTTTTTTCTTACGAGTTGACTCGCTTCTTTCAAATTGTTTCTCATTATTAAGAAAAGGTAACAGAGATAAAATACGAGCTTGTTTTATAGCAATAGTAATTAATCGTTGTTGTTTTAAGGTCAACCTATTTACCCGTCTAGATAATATTTTTCCTTGTTCGCTAATAAATCGACTAATTAAACTCATGTTTCTATAATCAATTCGATCCCCCGATTGGATCGGAGGCAAACGCCTACGAAAAGATCGCTTGGATTTAAGAAGGATTCGCTTGGATTTATCCATGGTTTGTTTATTCCTTATCCTGAAAATCCCAATCCTATTTCTTAATTCTACATCATGTTTGATCCGATCGAAATAGGATTGGGTTTGTTTATATTTAAATAAATATATGTTATATATAATATGTAATTTTTCATCTTCCTTGGAAGACTGACACACGAGCGGTCGGTTCGATCTATTTCTTTATCTCCCCATGAATCGTATGTTTGTAACAACAGGGACAGAATTTTCTCAATTCCAATCGACCGGGCGTATTGTGTCGATTCTTTTGAGTAATATATCTGGAAATGCCCCTTGATTCCTTATTAACACGATTTCGAAGACAACTGGTACATTCCAAAATAACGGTTACTCGGACATCTTTACCCTTGGCCATGAACCTCCTTTGGTTTATGATTCACTCAATTCTTTAATTTTCCGATCCGAAGCAAGGAAGAATAAAGGACAAAAAAAAAAAATAGAAGCAGGTAACTCGAAATCAAATTATAAAAGAAAGATTTCGTTGAAATCAATATAGTAATAATAAGTAATATAATGATTTCTAACTATATTTATAATTAAGAATTGCCGTACAGTATTTTCAGTTAAGTATCTTGTATGATATTGTTGCCCCAACCATCACATTTTTATTTCCACTCTATTATTAATATTAATTTAATTTGAGCCTGGGCCCGAGTTCATAGTTTCACTGAGGGCGAAACCGCTTTTTCTTTGTTTTTTTTTTAGAATAACTTATTCTAAAAAAAAAACAAAGAAAAAAAGAAGGCAAGGGTAGGGATTAGTTACAGAGATTTGATTGTATCTCTAATCTTCTTCCCCCTTCTCATATCAATAACTAAAATGAAAAAAAGGGGAATATCAACGCATCCGGAAAAAAACGATTGATCTCTATCAATAAACCTGCCAAAGACCCGAACCATAAAGCACTTACTACCGGTGCCACGGAGAGATATGTTTTTAGATCTCGCATTTTAAAAACTCCTCTTTCTTTATTCGTTATTGTAATTTTATTGTAATTTGTAATACATAATGGTAATACATATATGACCAGATGTGTATATGTAGTTAATGACTGACCGCCTGTATTTGTACGCGGAGTCCCTAATTAAAATTAAAATGTACAAAATAGATATTTCTACCTGAAATTACTAAAAATATTAATTTTTTATGGTAGGTTTCATATTTATTTCATACTTTATATAATATAAGTCTTTTAATATATTATATGTTTGTTATATGATATATGAGACCAAAAAGAAGAAATGAAAAGAGAATTTTTGTATATCAATGGAGGAAGTAAAGATGTGGAAAACAAGACAGGGATTCTCTACAATGACACTGTAGACCAATTGAAAGGGATGTAGCGCAGCTTGGTAGCGCGTTTGTTTTGGGTACAAAATGTCACGGGTTCAAATCCTGTCATCCCTACCTATTACTTATCCTATGAGCAGTAACGAGGGATCAATTGAGATAAATTGGACATACATAATAAATCTTTAATTTTATGATATATATGCAAGATGAATTGGGGTCACAAAATCTTTATTGTGATAATGTAATAATGATAATAAGGCGCTCTTAGTTCAGTTCGGTAGAACGTGGGTCTCCAAAACCCGATGTCGTAGGTTCAAATCCTACAGAGCGTGATTCTGTGTTCTTGTTAATCGCGTTAGGTCGAAAATTACACTTAAATAATTGAACAGCAATCTAAATTTGACCTCCCGTGGATTAAAGGAAGTAGGAGGTCAATCAAAAAAGAGATGTTAATTAATCAAAGGTCCAACTGATCACCACGTCTGTATTGTAAATATGCAGTTACGAATAATCCGGCCAAAGTAATAGGAATTAGACCTAAGACGATTCCAAATAGAAAAACTTCAATCATTTCAATTTGTTTGAAAGGGGAAAGGGGAGGTAATATTTATCCTTAAATATTAATCTGTATTGACTATAAATCTCAATGACCAAGAATTGGAAATTGATACGTTAAGTAACTGTAGAAGATATGAACTGCCATAGAAAGATTTTTTTTATGAATTGTTCATGTTCATTTAATTAATTTCAAATAAGTCGTATCTTGCTCAGACCGATAAATAGAGCTGAGGTGATAGTCAAAGCTGCTAGTAGAAAACCAAAATAACTAGTTATAGTAGGCATGAAAAGGCTAAATGAAATATGTTCTTTTTATACATATGTTTATAAAGCACTTCCCTAAGTTTCAATTTTTGAAAGATACGAGGATAAGCAAAAATACCAACCAATTGAAAGAATAAATTCAATTGAAAATGTTTGATTCATCTATTATTATAGACGATACTAACAAAAATAGAGTAACATAAGTAAGAAATCGATTCATCATTTGTGACATTTACCCATGTCGCACTTTTGAATCAACAGATTCATCGGTCAACTCTGGAGTTGACTAAACTAATATATGCATATAACTAATACATGTATATATATATAGAATATTTAAATTAAAATTATAAATAAAGTAATAATAAGAACTTTTTTTTATAACTTTATTCACAAAATTAAGCTTTCTTTGAATCACTAATCACTGTGGAATAAAATTGGAAAATCATTTTGATCGTTTTTTATTGTATCGAAATATCGAATACATTTTTTTTTTTCGAACTACAAGTGCCCTTGTAATGCACTTTATTTTTTTTACTTTAAAGTGAACTCAGTAGTAGTTCATTCACATAATCTTGCGATTGAAAAGAAAAAAAGTATCGCATGATAAGATCAATCGAAACTAGGTTTTACATTTTTTCTTTCCATATTAGAAAGCCCACTCTTGTAATTAGGTCAAGAAGGACCCCCCTTTTTCCTTTGTTTGGGTCTAATATCTAATACAATAATGCGTGCATCACGAATATTGATTATTTTTTTATTTATTCGTTGTTCTCTTTCTTTTATTGAACTACTATTGTTACTTGTTACTGGGCGGCTAACCGATTCCTAAAAAAAAGGATTCCAACAAAAAACATCTTATACAACCACAAAAAGGATATTTTTAGATGTAACATCTAATTGAATCGTGAGAATATGACAATCTCCTTCATAAATTATTGGAAACCAACCCGTCGGATTCACATTTTACCTGATCTTCAGTTTCTAGTCCGAAGTCAATAATGAAGAAAACCCTTATACTACAGGAATTTGAGGAATTTTCTATTAAATGGTACAAAATGGTACAAAATTCTACATCGACAAGCAACAAGAAAAGAAGAAAGAAATTATCTAACACTTCATTTCGATACTGATTGTGAAATTGCATTGCTGTGTCAGAAGAAGGATAGCTATACTGATTCGGTATACTCTAAAGACACCCTTGGTACAATATTGACGATCTCACAAAGATTTTATTTCAGTTAATTTCCATTTACTGATTTCATCTTTTACGGAATCGACCCCCCCCCCTGACTGTACAAGAATATGCGGAGCTCAACATGTCTGGAAGCACAGGAGAACGTTCTTTTGCTGATATTATTACCAGTATTCGATACTGGGTCATTCATAGCATTACTATACCTTCCTTATTTATTGCGGGTTGGTTATTCGTCAGCACGGGTTTAGCTTACGATGTATTTGGAAGCCCTCGTCCAAACGAGTATTTTACAGAAAGCCGACAAGGAATTCCATTAATAACTGGCCGTTTTGATCCTTTGGAACAACTCGATGAATTTAGTAGATCTTTTTAGGAGGCCCCAATGACTATAGATAGAACCTATCCAATTTTTACAGTGCGATGGTTGGCTGTTCACGGACTAGCTGTACCTACCGTTTTTTTTTTAGGGTCAATATCAGCAATGCAGTTCATCCAACGATAAACCTAATCCGAATCATAGAGCTATGACACAATCAAACCCGAACGAACAAAGTGTTGAATTGAATCGTACCAGTCTCTACTGGGGGTTATTACTTATTTTTGTACTTGCTGTTTTATTTTCCAATTATTTCTTTAATTAAAAAAAAAGAATATAAGAATTCTCTTATCCCATTCGGAAAGATATCATCTCATAATTATCTATGGCTGTTTATGTCTCGAGCATGACCACTTGATAAAATGTGGAGGAAAGTAGGACAAATGGCCGATACTACTGGAAGGATTCCTCTTTGGATAATAGGTACTGTAGCGGGTATTCTTGTGATCGGTTTAATCGGTATTTTCTTTTATGGTTCCTATTCTGGATTAGGTTCATCCTTGTAATAATCGGATGAACTGAGTTGTAGACATGAAAGCATAAGAACTCAACGGGATCCCCCTCGAATCAGACAAGGAAAGAGGGGGTAGGTCCCGTTGAGTTCTTAATAATCATAATATTTTTTTTTATAGATGTTTCAAAAACCTCCACTTTTTCTGATAATGTTTTTGAAAAATTAACTTCGTTAAGGGATTCAGGACATCTGTTACTCAATAGTATCTGTCAATACTTAAAACGAAGAAGGAATCACTCTATTTACTCTTTTTGGATGACTCACAATTATATATACTATATATTTCTATCTAATAGCATAGAACCTTACTCTATTTAATCTAACAAATATTTAATCTAATAAAAGTTAAAATTTTTTTTTTTGAAATTGAAGAAGTTATATTTGCTCAATAAACTTACCTATATTTATTTTTGTTTGTCCACTACCACTATTTACGTAATAAATCTAAAAAAGATTATGATAAACCTATAAAAAAATTTAAACTAAAAATAGAAATTTTTTACGAGCGGGATCGAGAATCATTATTAATTCGACACAAGAAAGGGTTGTGGAAAATTCCGTTTCTTGTGTCAAGGACTAGTAGACGAACAATCCCCCCTAAAATCCTTTGTTCCTCTCATTTATACTTTGGTTTATATTCTCCGCTTATTTATCTTTTGTTTTGATTCTATTCAAATATAAAACTATTGATTCGTTCTATATCATACCGTTTGAATTTGGATTGAAAAAACAAAAGATAAATAAGAGTTAAGTAAAATCAAATAGTCTTCTTCACAATATACTATGACCAGTAATGCGGTATAAGTAATTCCCGAAATCCGGTAGAAGAAAGAATATAAACAAGCAAAAATTTTTTGATTATACATAATTACATAACATAATTGCCAACAAAAATTTGTTTATTTTTAGAGCTTGATGTTGATAAATCCGCGGATCTAGAAATTCATTTCGGACAATTGAACCTTCTCAAACTGTTTCTTTTTAAGAACCAAAAAGATTTGTGCCAAAATAACAGATGCCAAGAATAGCAAAAGACCCTGGACACGTAATGGATCTTGAAGTACTATTTCCGCATCCCCCTGACCAAATCCACCCACATTAGGATTACTCGTTAATGGTTGATCAAGTTGGATGGATTCGCCCTCTGAAACAAGAAGTTCCGGTCCTGGAGGGATAATATCAACCACTTGACGTCCATCCGATGCACCTGCTATGGTTATTTCGTACCCCCCTTTTTCTTTTCGTATGATTTTGCTTACTATACCTGCTGCTGTAGCATTATAAACATTATTGTTACTCTTGCTCCCGTCGGGATAAATCTGACCCCTTCCCCTGTTCCCGCCTACGTATATGGGATATTTTAAGAAGTGAACATCTTTCTTAGTAGCGGGGTCCGGGGAAAGAATAGGAAAGGTGATTTCACTATATTTCTGACCAGGAACAGGACCTATCACAAGAATATTTTTTTTAGTGGGGCGATAGCTCTGAAAAGACAGATTTCCTATCTTTTCTTTAATCTCGGGCAAAATACGATCGGGAGGGGCTAATTCAAACCCCTCGGGTAAAATAAGAACAGCCCCTACATTCAAAGCTCCTTTTTTACCATTAGCAAGAACTTGTTTCAGTTGCAGATCATAAGGAATTCGAACAACTGCTTCAAATACAGTATCAGGAAGTACCGCTTGTGGAACCTCGATATCCACGGGTTTATTAGCTAAATGGCAATTGGCACATACAATACGGCCAGTCGCTTCTCGTGGATTTTCATAACCCTGCTGTGCAAAAATGGGATATGCATTTGAAAGGGGTGCCTGAGTTATTATATATATCATGAGCGATACGGAAATGTATCGAGTAATCTCTTTCTTTATCCAAGAAAAGGTATTTTTAGTTTGCATGGTCCAATCATTGATCCCGAAAATTTATACAATAAAATTAGGCAGGTCGCTAGTATAGTTCCCTATCTATAATTTTGCTATTTACTTAAATATAAATAATTTTACTGGAATATTGGAGGAATCCCTTGGATGGGTAGAAAGAATAAGTACAATTTTGAATGTTTTGCTTATCCACAAAGTAACAAATATTATAATTGGATCGTTCGATCATTTTTCAGTCATTCATTGAATGATAAATCACTACAAGTGAAGGAGATACACGATTTAAATAACGAAAGATCCAATATTTAAAAATTGTATCTAAAATGACTGGAAAAGTAGAAACAAGACCGGATATAATTTGATCATTATGAGCAAATCCAAAATCTTTGTAGACAGAGCCAATCATTAGTTCCCAACCGTGGGGCGAATGGAATCCTATACATAAATCAGTTAATAAAAGAATAGAAAAAGCTTTTATTGTGTCGCTTAAGTTATATAGGAATTCTTGAACCCAAGAGTTAAGAATAACAAGTTCTTCATTACCTATAATAGAATAACCACTTAGAATAACGAAACATATTATATTTGTCGAGAAGTGTAAAATTGTATGCGTGCGATCCTCATTGTGCATCTTGATCAATTGGATCGTTTCTTTGTAGATTTCGATGCGAGGCTTTTGTAAATGTGCTTCCGGGTATTCCTTTAACATTTCGTCCAAACGTAGGAGTTCCTCTAAGTCTATGAATTTTTTTAGAATACTCTTTTCTTGAATATCATTCAAAAAGATTTCGGATTGCCTAGTATTCCACCAATTAGTAACCCAAGATTCCAGACTTTTATTAAATGAGAGAGAGATCCACCAAGGCAAAAATACTATAGACGCAAGATATAGAAGGGAAATTAATACTTTCTTTTTTGCCATTTTTTCGTCTGTGAATTTTTTAATTTTTACTGAACGCACCTCGTTCGTCGACTCTATACGATACTAATATTTCTATCAAGCATAAGTTCTATTACAAGTTATCGAGCCCATGAATCTATTTCCGATTTTTTTTTGTGATTCAGTACAGTGGTTAGTCCTTGAATTTAGAAAGAATACAGAAATAGAATAAGAAAAAGCCCACTTCAAATTAATAGTAGTCGGATTGCGAGACGAAAGAACTCCCGTTCTATCAAAATATCAAATATTTCTAAAAAAAAAATTCTTTACTTTATTATATTATGATTTATTATGAAATGTTTTGTTTTAATATATGATGAATCTAGTATTTAGATTTGTTACTGAATTGAGTTAAGTGGGTTTACATACGCATAAAAAAGGTTGTGGACACAAACTATTTTGTTTTAGAATTATTTCGTAACGTTTGCTTTGGCTCGAATAAGCGTTCTGAAGAAACTTCAGTCAAGTTATGCTATATAAAAAAACGAGGATTCTTGAGTTTTTTCTCTCTTGCAAAGTATTCATTCTTCAGTTCCTTTTTTCAAAATACTTCAATTGGTACACGCAAGAAATAGGCCAATTCAGCAGCTTTTTGCTCAATTTCTCGTGGAGTCAAATTCTCATCAGTACGAGTCAAGGGAATGGCCCCCTGGCCTTTGATTTCCATATAAAGGACACGACGAGCATAAATACCTTCTTTAATTTCTATTCTGATGGACTGAATGTCTTTCATAAGGAATCGGAGGAATATGCGACGATTTTTTCCAGGAAATCCCCAACGAAAAATACACACTACGCCCTCTTTTATATCGAATCGATCATAACCACTACCTACATTCCACGAAATTGTGCACCACAAATAAGAGCTAATAAAAAGACCTGCGATCCCATAGAAAGACATCACGATCCCTTGTGGAAAAAAAATTATTTGCTGAGAAGGAAATAAAGATATAAAATTCCTACCAAAATAACTGGACGTTCCAACCAATAAAAACCCTAATGAACCTAAAAAAAGAATAAAGGCCCAGCAGAAATTACTTGTTTTTCGAGACCCCGCTATAAGTTCTATCCATATACGTTCTGATCGCCAACTCATACTATAACTAGACCTAGTTGCATTTTATTGGAATTGGGAGAATAACAAAAATAAATTTTATTTTACTTTTTTTGTTTCCGAAGTAACTCTCATCAACCAGCACTATTATGATGTGAACGTTTAGGGGTAATTCATCGAATTTCTTAGATCCAAACTAAAATAGTAACATCCCTTTCACATGATTTCCGAATACATATATATATTGACTTTACATTTCAGAAATTCTCCCCGATCCCGATCCATTTGAAAATAGTTATAATTCATTTACCCATAATATCATGTTTATACATACATAAGAGCTTATGCCCGAAGGAAGCCACATGTTATACCATATTCTACTAAATAGATATCCGTGTTATGATCCAAGTAAGTCTTGAAAAAAAAAAAAGATTCGTCCTTATTGTATCTAAAAAATCTTGTTTTTTTGAACATAAAGAGATAAAGAAGCCATTGCAATTGCCGGAAATACTAAGCCCACTAAAGGCACAAAAATTGAGGGGAAGCTGTTGAGAGTTATCATAGAATGGGTACCTCGATTTAATATTTAATATTTGTACCTGTTATTTATTGTTATATTTATTGTTTTAGATTAATATTTTAACCTTATCCTTATATTGTTATAAAGATATATTATAATTTATATATAATTGTTATATTATACTAAGTATACCTAAGTGAGTATATATACTTAATAGGGAGTATATAAGTATATGTTTTAATAAATATATATTAATTAATAAAATCCAATAAATATGTAAATAAATGGACCTATAAATCTTTCTACATGTTTCTACATGAAATATATGTATGATAATCCACCCTTTATATTATTCGTATTATTAGTTATTATCTTGTTCTTGTCTTATAAATTTAATAATTTTATAAAATTTACTAAAGAAAGGATTTATTACAAATTCTCAAAGAATTCATTATAATAATACGACCCAACAAAAAGGATTTTTAGTGGGGGGGGGGGGGATTTTGGGGAGATATAGAAAGATGCAAGACCCTGTTAACCAATTTCACGGAAGAAAGAATTCACTCTTTTATTTTGTTTAATAGGGATTTCCTGGTTAGTAACCAGGAATATCGATAAAAAGATGATCTGGATGATTCTTTCTACAATTAAATCTTATGTTACCAAAGAAAAAATCCATTCTTCGTATTTTTACTTTGATTCCTATAAATTAAATAACTACTTGATCACCACACATAAAAAATTTTATTAAGTTTTAATAAATTAATACTCTTATTAAATTAAGACTCTAAGGCTCCACTTGATCTAATTTTGATTCAAAGGAAAGAAAGCATGTAGCCGAAATAACTCACCCAGAACGCCCTTTAAAGGATTACGTGGTACGATTGGATCGAATAAGCCCTTATGGAATAAATATTCAGCCACTTGTGAATCCTCAGGTACTGTCTTATTCAATGTTTGTTCAATTACTCTTTTACCCGCAAATGCAATGTAAGCATTGGGTTCGGCAATAATGATATCTCCCAACATACCAAAACTGGCCGTCACCCCACCTGTGGTAGGGGATGTAAGGATTGATACATAAAATAACTTTTTATTTGATTGATAAT
>NC_023798.1:45000-50000 GCF_029339155.1 Prunus mume | reverse complement strand
AAATATGTATCATGATCTACATGATCTATACTAGATCTATACTATATAATGAATATGTATGTCGACCCATATCAATTAATTTGTAGAATGTATACTCATAAAAATTACTCATGTGCCAGGAACCAGATTTGAACTGGTGACACGAGGATTTTCAGTCCTCTGCTCTACCAGCTGAGCTATCCCGACCAGTCACGACACATCGCATCATCCTCATTTTATTTTAATATAGGACTTGGGTCTATGTCAATTAGAAAAACGAAAAAAGTATTACAAAGTATTATACAGGCCCTGTATAGAATTTCTTGGATCTTCAAAAAAAAATTCTAAGTTTCAGTACAAGTAATGATATATATTGTTAATTATTCAAATTAAATTTTAAATGGGGATTCCTTGCTCAAAGATGTTCGTTTGTACGTGTATCATATATATAACACACGAGGCTTGTGATAAGAAAAAAATTTCCGCTCAGATCCGTTTGTGAAAGAGTAGAATGAATGAGAAACATAACGAATTTTGAATCGCTAACAAAATGATAAAAGATAAATAATTAGGGAGTCAACCGTTTCGTTTTGGGGATAGAGGGACTTGAACCCTCACGATTTCTAAAGTCGACGGATTTTCCTCTTACTATAAATTTCATTGTTGTCGATATTGACATGTATAATGGGACTCTATCTTTATTCTCGTCCGATTAATCAATTCTTAAAAAGATCTATCAGACTATGATGGAGTGAATGATTTGATCAATGAATATTCGATTCTTTTTTCAATTTTTAATCGATTCACAACAATTCTTTCGTTTTTCATATAAATATAAAAAAATACAGATTCGAGCCGTCATTAATCATTTGGAGATAGTATTGCAGTACTATACGTATGCATATAGGTTTATCCTTCATCCTTTCGGAAGTTTCGATGTAAGGATTCCTTTACTAACACAATGCAGCCAACTCCATTTGTTAGAACAGCTTCCATTGAGTCTCTGCACCTATCCTTTTTTATTCTCGGTTTATGAAACCCTTGTTTGTTTTAATAAAACAGGATTTGGCTCAGGATCGCCCATTTTTAATTCCAGGGTTTCTCTGAATTTGAAAGTTCTCACTTGGTAGGTTTCCATACCAAGGCTCAATCCAATTAAGTCCGTAGCGTCTACCAATTTCGCCATATCCCCTTTTTTGTTTTGTGATGTGATTAGGATCACATTATGATGCCGTCACCCTTTTTTCTTTCATTTATATTATGCTGGAACCGTTGAATTCATTAGATACCGGTTCCTATATTGAAAAGTGTTTTCTACTATTTGATTTCTTGTCTATTTTCTTTGATCTCTATCGGAGACCAGTATTTGGTCCAATCAGAAATGATTCTATCATTTCTATATCACATTTCTATATCAGAAATTCAATATAGATATATACCGCATAACATATATATTATACTATATATAATATATTTATTATACTTAGATATGCCCCTATTTCTATCCGTGCAATTTTGAATACTTGAACGGTCGATTCTTTTTTTTTTTTCATCTTAGCTTTCGCCTTTTCGAATGAAACCAGAGGAGTGTTTCATTATGATCTGAATTACACTTTTATCTTTCATTTTATTCTTATCCTTTTCTTAGGGCAGACCCTCTAATAACATAACAAAAAAAAAGGAAAATTTGAATTAATTTAAAATTTAATTACTAGCCATAACTAATAAAATGGCTATAAACAATCATTCCGTTAATTTATAATTAGAATATAATTCTAAATAAAATATATAAAAAAATTAAAATATATTTCATATATAATATATATGAAATATAATAAAATATCAAAAAAACATAGTACTATAGAATAGTCAAAACAAATCTTACTATTTAATTAAGCTAATTAAGATATTAATTATCGATAAACATATATTTGAGAAATAGATCGAAATTTAATATTCAAATATCCAATATTCTTTATATATATATTTTATATATTTATTTATTATTATTTTTATATAAATAATATTTCTTATGAAATAGCTAAGAATGAACAATTAATATCTCAGTAGTTTACTAAATTAGTATATGTGTACAATTTATGTTATGCGAGCCCGCTTAGCTCAGAGGTTAGAGCATCGCATTTGTAATGCGATGGTCATCGGTTCGATTCCGATAGCCGGCTTTTCTCCATTTGTTTGATTTTTTACATAATTTAATTGATAATGTGAAATCAAAGTGAAAAACTTCTTTCCCTTTTCCCAAGGGTCACTGATCTATTTCTATTATTTCGTAGGAACTTCCAATTATGAATAAAAATTGGATTGGAGGAGTTCGGTCTCTGTAGAACAAATCAATTAAGATAAGAAAAGAACCCTAAATTTTTATTATTTTAAATTCTTTTTATTTATATAATACAATTATTTATATACAATAAGGTACGGATATTGATACAATTCCTCTAATTATTTATTCTTTGTAATACTTCAGTAAATTTCGCTTAATTTATCATATTTTAGTTTAGTTTTAATTTTGTTTTATGAAATTTCATAAAAAATAAGGAGTCTTTATGTCGCGTTACAGAGGACCTCGTTTCAAAAAAATCCGTCGTCTGGGGGCTTTACCGGGGCTAACTAGTAAAAAGCCTAGAGCCGGAAGCGATCTTAGAAACCAATCGCGCCCCGGCAAAAAATCTCAATATCGTATTCGTTTAGAAGAAAAACAAAAATTGCGCTTTCATTATGGTCTTACAGAACAACAATTACTTAAATACGTTCGGATCGCCGGAAAAGCCAAAGGGTCAACAGGTCAGGTTTTACTACAATTACTTGAAATGCGTTTAGATAACATCCTTTTTCGATTAGGTATGGCTTCGACTATTCCTCAAGCCCGCCAATTAGTTAACCACAGACATATTTTAGTTAATGGTCGTATAGTAGATATACCAAGTTATCGCTGCAAACCCCGAGATATTATTACAGTGAGGGATGAGCAAAAATCCAGGGCTCTGATTCAAAATTATCTTGATTCACCCCCCCGTGAGGAATTACCAAAACATTTGACTCTTCACCCATTCCAATATGAAGGATTAGTCAATCAAATAATAGATAGTAAATGGGTCGGTTTGAAAATAAACGAATTGCTAGTTGTAGAATATTACTCTCGTCAGACTTAACCATAACTAAAATAACAAGGGTTCGGGCAATTTTGCCCCCTTCATTTTGGCTTAAGTAAAGGGACCCGGGGTAAGTAAGGTAAGGGGTTTCATCTGGGGATTTTTCTCTTATTCATGTATCATAGATCGGTAGGGTATTTTCATTCCTTGTCGATTTTGTCCAGTATTTTTCGTACCACAGAAATTCGGGGTAGGAATAGATAATCTATATCAAAGAAAGGTCTAACTGTTGGAGTATCCATTCTTATTTGATGCATTGCAGTCAGTAACATTGGTGAATTAGTTGACGAGTACGGAAAGAGAGGGATTCGAACCCTCGGTAAACAAAAGTCTACATAGCAGTTCCAATGCTACGCCTTGAACCACTCGGCCATCTCTCCTACATAATGATTATGGCCCAAAAACCGAGTGAATAGTGAGTCATTCATATTATTTTGGATAGGTATTATGTACATTCAATTTTAACTCTAAAAATAGAAAACTTTTCATCAAAGAAAAATACTTCCTCCGAGGCTGGGGATAAAGATAAATCCTTTTGGGAAAAATTGTAAAATAAGGATATATATCTATTCATGTTTGCGAAGATGGTGTTTCCGCCCTTTCTAATATTTATACCGGATTAAATCACTCAATTGAAACGAATCCAATGATCGATATATTTTTTTTAGACTGTGTTTAATGGATACCTTTAAATCATGATTCTATTTAGTTTACACTATTATTCAATTTTCATAAAAATTATAAAATTTCTTTCCAGTTTTAGATTTTTCAACAACAACTCTTTACTCCAACTTCTTAACCCATAAATTTATTCCAAATTCATGAACCGCCCCCGGATTTTTTTTATTGATTCCTGTCAAAAAGAAACAATTTGAGTAAAAGGTCTTCCTTTTTAATGAATCCGTTTTTATGTTATTTCGTACTGCACAATTCCTTTGTTTGTGGGATCATTTTCTCACGAAAGGGAATTAAAATAAATTATAGAATGGATTAATACACCTATGTCTAGATCTGGGATAAATGGAAATTTTATTGATAAAACCTTTTCAATTGTAGCCAATATCTTATTACGAATAATTCCGACAACTTCGGGAGAAAAAGAGGCATTCACCTATTACAGAGATGGTGCGATTTGATTATTTTTTTATTTTTTTTATTTTTACCGCTCTCGGTCTTAAGAGAAAGACAACATTATTCGGGATAGGAAGAAAAAAATTATGGAAATAAATCTACGCTTGTTGAAGGTGAAGTTTGTAAATAAAACAACGCCTTCTGTCGTGTATCCCCGATTAATGCAGCCTCAGATGCTTCAATTGTCGATTCTAGAGTATTGAGCGAAAGGTTACACCTATGGGTTAGGTCAACCCTACTCCACTAGTACCAATAGGGTGCATAGGGGAAGAAGCACTACTCCTAGGAATCAACACACGAAAACTTTGTTATAAATTATCCCTTTTCCTTATCAGGATCGGGACTAACAATGGTTGGGACAACAAACATCCATCTCGTTCGTATTTTGGATACCCGTATAACCATCGAAGACTGTTGAAGTGACTAATTCCTGCAAATTTAAGGGCGTTGAAGACAAAGAAATTGTTGGAGTAACTTTTTTTTATCTAATACCAACATGCTTGATGTTAAGGAAAGATCTTCTACAAGAAGGTTGGCTAGAGATTTCTTGTAAAAACACCAGCCCCGCTTAGTTTATAATGAGAATATTTCAGTCTTTTTGATTCCATGTATTATTATCATTATGCACATAAAGGAGGAGCCGTATGAGATGAAAATCTCATGTACGGTTCTGAAACGGAGATTCTTTGAATCGAATGACGACCGTAACGGATGTCG
>NC_023798.1:30000-32500 GCF_029339155.1 Prunus mume | reverse complement strand
CAATTTTTAAAAACTATTCATACTATGAGCATAGTATGATGGCGGTCGTGCAAGTATGCCCCCATCGTCTAGCGGTTCAGGACATCTCTCTTTCAAGGAGGCAGCGGGGATTCGACTTCCCCTGGGGGTAGGGTACTACGAAAGGAAGTTGATCATGGATTATCAATAAGCCTGTAATTGATTCTTCCTGGGTCGATGCCCGAGCGGTTAATGGGGACGGACTGTAAATTCGTTGGCAATATGTCTACGCTGGTTCAAATCCAGCTCGGCCCAATAATTCGCCGATCCACCATGAAATAATATAACCCATTTGTTGCTCTCCAGAAATGCCCGATCCCCCAATACGTAAGAGAAAGGTTTTCTGATATATCTATACCACTATTTATTTACTCTATTTTTACAACAAATTCTGATCTTGCTAATGATCTAGATTCATATCAGGATCTGTAAGTATAAAGTAAAGAGTAAATAAAAAAAACTTTTTTTCATTGAAAGAGTGATTATCCAATTGATTTGGAAATAACGAAACGATTACTAGTAATCCAGGCTGCCCTCACTAAAGTGCATATCCATATGGGTATCAATATATCACACTCGCGGCTCTGTTACAACACGCCAATTCTAATCTAAATTTAATCTAAATAAATTGAAAGGGTTAGAATGAAATCATAAAAATATATATACTTTATTATGATTATGGTATTTACTTGGGATTGTAGTTCAATTGGTCAGAGCACCGCCCTGTCAAGGCGGAAGCTGCGGGTTCGAGCCCCGTCAGTCCCGACGAATACAAATCCAATAAAAAAATATATCAATTCATCTCTCTATTTTTTGTGAAAAGAAGTACAAACAGCAGAATTTAATTCCCAACGGCGATCCCTCTTCTTTTCTTTTTCGTTTAACATTTATCATCAAACAAATGGGGTAATTTCCATTTCTTAGACTAGTACCGATTCGATTGATGGGAGAGAGACATATGTGGATTAGTACAATTATTGTTAGCATCAGATTCAGGATTCCACGGGATACCGTACTGGGCCTGGCTTTTTCGATTACTCCCGATCTGTGGAATGTGGAATAGAGTACTGTATGTTTCCCGGGAGTACATACATAAATGGAATTTGTACGATATAAAATTAATTTAACATAGTTACTGTGATAGATTTAATCTTTAAAAGAAAAGCGTATCCTTTTCTGGCCCGATTTTGTGTAACCTCAATTTATAATTTCACTAATTTGAAATAATCTATCTCATTCAAATTTCACATTGAGCTTTTGGTATATGTGTCCCGTTACTAATCCAAGGAAAGAGGATATTAAAAAAATAAAGATCAAACAGGGATCGCTTTTTTATTAGCGAGGGAATGCAAATTTATTTTTTTAAGGTTTTTTTCCTTGAAAGAACAAACTTTTTAAATTTATATATAAATATATATAAATAGTGAATTTGATGGAATATTATATTTTTTTATACCGGAACTTGTACTCATCTTTATCATACTTCTTTTGTTTTCCAAGAAGATTAGATCATTAAAAAAATGAGTTTAGAACTTAACTCCTTCCCTTTTTTTAAATTTAGCTTCTATTGTTTGGTGGGGTTTGTTTAGAACCAATGGTAAGTGGAAAGGCGGTTAGATGATACTTCATCAGATGATTGTACAAAGAGGGCAGTAGGTTATAGAAAAGAAAGAATGGAAAAGAATGATAAATAAATAAAGGAATTTTTGATTGGATTAGGAATCAAATTTTGAGTTCGGTATGGATAAAAGATCTTCCTATGTTATACTATTAAATTCTTGACGATGAGTCAATTTGATAGCTCAGATATTGTTATTCATGATATTGATCCGATTCGATATCATCGAGATGTAATTCATCCCATTGAATTTACAGGCGAAAGATTTATTATCTCTATGGGATTAACTCCCGAGTTATTTCGAATTAAAGAAAAATTAAACAAATGAGATTATGGAAGTAAATATTCTCGCATTTATTGCTACTGCACTGTTTATTCTAGTTCCTACCGCTTTTTTACTTATAATATACGTAAAAACAGTCAGCCAAGGTGATTAGTTTGAATTAAACTTGACTCTTTAGTTCTTATCAATAATTGAAAGAAAAGGATTAAAATTTCGCGTCTTAAATGAAATGGGCAGACTAGAATCATCCGTATTCTATAAGATACGATAGTATGGTAGAAAGAAATATCTGAATCTTTCTACCATACTATCTAGTATTGTGTATAAAGTTGTATTGTAATACAGGTTAATTTAATATAGATCAATCTACGATAGTATCGTCATATTCCTTTCCTATATATAGGGAAATCAATTACATATATATATAGAATATAGAATATACATAGTGATAATGTATATAATGTCCCAATTCTATTTCTTTGCTTTATCTATTTGTGTTGATTTCAATTAATTTTAAATAATCGAAAGCGATTAAAAGCGATTATAATTCCTAGATTTCTGATTATTTTCAATATGAATCC
>NC_023798.1:20000-22500 GCF_029339155.1 Prunus mume | reverse complement strand
ATTTGCGAATTATTATAGATTATTCGTTGGTAGAATGGAAAGAATTAGGGGAAGAAGGGCCCACGGGTAATGAATGGGAAGATCGAAAAGTTGGAAGAAGAAAGGATTTTTTGGTTAGGCGCATGGAATTGGCTAAGCATTTTATTCGAACAAATATAGAACCAGAATGGATGGTTTTATGTTTATTACCGGTTCTTCCTCCCGAGTTGAGACCGATCATTCAGATAGATGGGGGTAAACTAATGAGCTCGGATATTAATGAACTCTATAGAAGAGTTATTTATCGGAACAATACTCTTATCGATCTCTTAACAACAAGTAGATCTACGCCAGGGGAATTAGTAATGTGTCAGGAGAAATTGGTACAAGAAGCTGTGGATACACTTCTTGATAATGGAATCCGCGGACAACCAATGAGGGACGGTCATAATAAGGTTTACAAGTCGTTTTCAGATGTAATTGAAGGCAAAGAGGGAAGATTTCGTGAGACTCTGCTTGGCAAACGGGTCGATTATTCGGGGCGTTCTGTCATTGTCGTAGGTCCTTCACTTTCATTACATCGATGTGGATTGCCTCGCGAAATAGCAATAGAGCTTTTCCAGACATTTGTAATTCGCGGTTTAATTAGACAACATTTTGCTTCGAATATAGGAGTTGCTAAGAGTAAAATTCGGGAAAAAGAGCCGGTTGTATGGGAAATACTTCATGAAGTTATGCAAGGGCATCCCGTATTGCTGAATAGGGCGCCTACTCTGCATAGATTAGGCATACAGGCGTTCCAACCCATTTTAGTAGAAGGACATGCTATTTGTTTACATCCATTAGTTTGTAAGGGATTCAATGCAGACTTTGATGGTGATCAAATGGCTGTTCATGTACCCTTATCTTTGGAGGCTCAAGCGGAGGCGCGTTTACTTATGTTTTCTCATATGAACCTCTTATCTCCAGCTATTGGAGATCCTATTTCCGTACCAACTCAAGATATGCTTATTGGGCTCTATGTATTAACGAGTGGAAATCGTCGAGGTATTTGTGCAAATAGGTATAATCCATGTAATCGCAGAAATTATCAAAATAAAAGAATTGACGATAATAACTATAAGTATACGAAAGAAAAAGAACCTTTTTTTTGTAATTCCTATGATGCAATTGGAGCTTATCGGCAGAAAAGAATCAATTTAGATAGCCCTTTGTGGCTCCGGTGGCGGCTAGATCAACGCGTTATTACTTCAAGAGAAACTCCTATCGAAGTTCACTATGAATCTTTGGGTACCTATCATGAGATTTATGGGCACTATCTAATAGTAAGAAGTATAAAAAAAGAAATTATTTGTATATACGTTCGAACCACAGTTGGTCATATTTCTCTTTATCGAGAAATCGAAGAGGCCATCCAAGGGTTTTGCCGAGCCTACTCATATGGTACCTAATCATATGGTATCTAAGCGAAGTAATTCTATGACACCCGTGTGAGTTTGGGTTTCCGCAGTTCACCTAGTACCATAGTTACTGAATTTCTATGCGAATCAAGATCGAGAAAAGGAAGTTTTCCAATCATTGACTCAAACCCATTGTCGAACCCCACTCAGCGGAATAGGGAGGTACTTATGGCAGAACGGGCCAATCTGGTCTTTCACAATAAAGTGATAGATGGAACTGCTATTAAACGACTTATTAGGAGATTAATAGATCACTTCGGAATGGCATATACATCACACATCCTGGATCAAGTAAAGACTCTGGGGTTCCGACAAGCCACTGCTACATCCATTTCATTAGGAATTGATGATCTTTTAACAATACCTTCTAAGGGGTGGCTAGTCCAAGATGCTGAACAACAAAGTTTTATTTTGGAAAAACACCATCATTATGGGAATGTACACGCGGTAGAAAAATTACGCCAATCTATTGAGATATGGTATGCTACAAGTGAATATTTGCGACAAGAAATGAATCCTAATTTTAGGATGACCGACCCTTTTAATCCAGTCCATATGATGTCCTTTTCGGGAGCTAGAGGAAATGCATCCCAAGTACACCAATTAGTAGGTATGAGAGGATTAATGTCGGATCCACAAGGACAAATGATTGATTTACCTATTCAAAGCAATTTACGTGAAGGACTGTCTTTAACAGAATATATCATTTCTTGTTATGGAGCCCGAAAGGGAGTTGTGGATACTGCTGTACGAACATCGGATGCTGGATATCTTACACGCAGACTTGTTGAAGTAGTTCAACACATTGTTGTACGTAGAACAGATTGTGGCACCATCCGAGGCATTTCTGTGAGTCCTCGAAATGGGATGATGCCGGAAAGAATTTTTATACAAACATTGATTGGCCGTGTATTAGCAGACGATATATATATAGGCCCACGATGCATTGCCGTTAGAAATCAAGATATTGGTATTGGACTTGTCAATCGATTCATAACCCTTCAAACACAACCAATATCTATACGAACCCCCTTTACTTGTAAGAGTACATCTTGGATCTG
>NC_023798.1:2500-15000 GCF_029339155.1 Prunus mume | reverse complement strand
AATTAGTAGTTGTTGTTCTTGTTTCTTTAGTACCTTCAGTAGTTCCTATACCTGTCATGTTCCTTGGATTATTTACAAGCGGTATTCAAGCTCTTATTTTTGCAACCTTAGCTGCGGCTTATATAGGCGAATCCATGGAAGGTCATCATTGACTAGTTACATAGTCTTTTTTTAGCTTAGCCTGACGCAATGTATGCGCGACTCAAGGTAATCCACTTAGGGAAGATAAATATACAAATAAGGTAAGTATAAATTAAATTTAAATAAAGGTATATACGATCTAGAGTAATAGTAAAAAATATTACGATATTCGGGAATTGTAAAAAAAAAAAAGGAAAGAGATCTAAAAGATCTTTTTCCTAAAGTTTTTGTTTGGCCTATTTATTTATACTTTCCTCCAATGAATATTCTCTTTATAGTGTTTTGTTTATTCAATTCCAATATAAAATAAATATTCGGAGTCATAATCTGAGTAATAATTTTTATTGTATCTGTTTACGACGTGCGATTAAAAAAAGATGGTATGGAGAATGATTCTCATTTCAGTCGATTTTATTCAATTTACGGATTGACCAAAAAAATTGAATAAATACTAAATTACATGAATTTAGATCAATCAAATACTAATATTTCTATGCAATGATTCGTTCTAACAAATTCGTCCATTTAAATTGATTGTACCTATCCATGCGAGATAATAAAAATGGAAGATTAAGGATTTACAAAAAACGAGATTAAAAAAAAAGATTGGTTAGCGGAGTAAGGGGGGGTAGGGGGTCGAGCTAGGTGTATGAAATCTAATCGCTATAAGACAACTCTTGTCGATGTTTCGAAGAATGATTCTAGAGCCCCATTAAATCTAAGATAGAATATTTGGTTTACGGTATGGGGGAAAGGCATGTATATGTGATATTAACTAGGTATATATGAACTAAAGATATATCTAATTTGTCCTACTATTGTGAATTTAGATAGGGATTCCAATGGAAGTTCTTCCGTTTCATCTGTAATTGTGAATTGAATATTGAATGAATTTTAATCACGAAAAAAAAAAACAAAGAACGGTTCAAAAAAAGAAACCAGAAAGAAATGTAAGAAAAGAACAAAAGTTGTACGAATTCACAAAAACTACGTGGATAGGAACTAAAAAATAGATATCGAAGTAGTTCTGCGGATTCAATAATATAATTATATTAATATAATTATATTAATATTATTTTTATTTCAATATTGAAATATTTCAATTCGGGGTTCTAATTAGTTTAACTGAATAAATCTTAGCGATGGAATAATTAAGTCATAATTCGTTGGTTGATTGTATCATTAACTATTTTTTTATTTTTTTGTTTTGGTGCGAGGAACTTAACATGAATCCACTGATTTCTGCCGCTTCCGTTATTGCTGCTGGGTTGGCCGTCGGGCTTGCTTCTATTGGACCTGGGGTTGGTCAAGGTACTGCTGCGGGGCAGGCTGTAGAAGGGATCGCGAGGCAACCAGAGGCGGAGGGAAAAATACGAGGTACTTTATTGCTTAGTCTGGCTTTTATGGAAGCTTTAACAATTTATGGACTGGTTGTAGCATTAGCCCTTTTATTTGCGAACCCCTTTGTTTAATCCAAAAATATATATTTTTATTTTCTTGGATTTGCTGCTCTTGTTTTTTCGAATTATAGTAAGATTTAACTCCTACAATTAAATTACTTAGGGCCAACAACCCACGGAAAGAGCTGATTTGAGGATGAGGAATTCACACTCCAACTCGCTTTCTTCCTTTACCTTCTTAGTCCAATGGAAGAACTTTTTTTAGGAAGTATTGCAACAAACGAGATATTTCGTAACTGACCTGACATAAGATCTGGTACCTAACTCTAATAAGTATCATTCTTATTGGAAATTTCCACTTATTGGAAATTTCCAATTGAAAAAAAAATCCATTTATAAATCAATATATTTTTTGACTCTATTTAGAAATAGGGAAATTAATAATAAAAATAATACAAAAAAATATAAATAATTAGTCTATCTATAACTATAAGAAAGAGGAGATCATATGAAAAATGTAACCGATTCTTTCCTTTCCTTGGGTTATTGGCCATCCGCCGGGAGTTTCGGGTTTAATACCGATATTTTAGCAACAAATCCAATAAATCTAAGCGTAGTGCTTGGTGTGTTGATTTTTTTTGGAAAGGGAGTGTGTGCGAGTTGTTTATTTCAAGAATAGGCTGGATCCAACCAACTGCATTTTTTTCGTTATAACTAGGAAAAAAAGGTGCATGATTCCGCGAATTTCTTATGAAAAAATATAATATATATATATTTAAGAACCATAGCATTTCGCGATTCATTGGTAAATCTACTTTGATTCTCTCTCAACCAATAATGTAAACCATTAACAGGGTTAAAGCTAAACCGTTTGAAGTTCAGATGCAGCATGGTATTCTTTCTACTACTATGTTAGTTAATAAGTTAATATGGAAGCGGGTTCAAAACAAATAGTTGGAATTTTTTTTTTCGATATAAAACACTCATGTCGCTAAAATTATTTGAACCCGTTATTTGATTGGAAAAAATCGGAAAAATGGGTATTTCACCCCCCTTTATTTATCTTTTTTATCCAATGCTGAATCGATGGCCTATGTATAAAGTAAGAAGAATTCTTTGGATTAAAAACAAAAAAAGAAACAACCTTGCTGACAATTATTTGTTTGGTCAGAAGAGTCCTCCGAATATTATGTTCTTGGATTAGCGATCCGTTTCGATATTTTCGAATATGAATAGAGAAGAGAGGATAGGCTCATTACATTAAAAAAAATATGGGAATTCCCATAAGTATAAGTAATTGAAAAAATTGAGCGTGAGAGCCAAATGAAGCGAAAGATTCATGTTTGGTTCGGGAAGGGATCGTGGAAGTTTTGAAATGAATGGAAAGATAATCTACTTTCATTAAGTGATTTATTAGATAATCGAAAACAGAGGATCTTGAAGACTATTCGAAATTCAGAAGAACTACGCGAGGGGGCCCTAGACCAACTGGAAAAAGCCCGGGCCCGCTTACGGAAAGTAGAAACGGAAGCGGATCAGTTTCGAGTGAATGGATACTCTGAAATAGAACGAGAAAAATTGAATTTGATTAATTCCACCTATAAGACTTTGGAACAATTAGAAAATTACAAAAATGAAACCATTCATTTTGAACAACAAAGAGCGATTAATCAAGTTAGACAACGGGTTTTTCAGCAAGCCTTACAAGGAGCTCTAGGAACTCTGAATAGTTGTTTGAACAACGAGTTACATTTACGTACCATAAGTACTAATATTGGTATGTTTGGAACGGTGAAAGAAATAACGGATTAGTCCTTCTAATGCAGGCATTATTTTTTTTCTTCAAAAAAAAAATAAGAAATACTTATGGTAACCATTCGAGCAGATGAAATTAGTAATATTATCCGCGAACGTATTGAGCAATATAATAGAGAAGTAAAGGTTTTAAATACCGGTACTGTACTTCAAGTAGGCGATGGCATTGCTCGTATTTATGGTCTTGATGAAGTAATGGCAGGTGAATTAGTAGAATTTGAAGAGGGTACGATAGGCATTGCTCTGAATTTGGAATCAAACAATGTTGGTGTTGTATTAATGGGTGATGGTTTGATGATACAAGAGGGGAGTTCTGTAAAAGCAACAGGAAGAATTGCTCAGATACCCGTAAGCGAGGCTTTTTTAGGTCGTGTTATAAATGCACTGGCTAAACCTATTGATGGTCGGGGCGAAATTTCATCTTCTGAATCTCGATTAATTGAATCTCCTGCTCCTGGTATTATTTCGAGACGTTCCGTATACGAGCCTCTTCAAACAGGACTTATTGCTATTGATTCTATGATCCCTATAGGGCGTGGTCAGCGAGAATTAATTATTGGGGACAGACAGACCGGTAAAACAGCAGTAGCCACAGATACTATTCTCAACCAACAAGGGCAAAATGTAGTATGCGTTTATGTAGCTATCGGTCAAAAAGCATCTTCTGTGGCTCAGGTGGTGACCGCTTTACAGGAAAGGGGAGCAATGGAATACACTATTGTGGTAGCTGAAACGGCGGACTCCCCTGCTACATTACAATACCTTGCTCCTTATACAGGAGCAGCTCTGGCTGAATATTTTATGTATCGTGAACAACACACTTCAATCATTTATGACGATCCCTCCAAACAAGCGCAGGCTTATCGCCAAATGTCTCTTCTATTACGAAGACCGCCGGGCCGCGAAGCTTATCCGGGAGATGTTTTTTATTTACATTCACGCCTTTTGGAAAGAGCCGCTAAATCAAGTTCTCGTTTAGGTGAAGGAAGTATGACTGCTTTACCAATAGTTGAGACCCAATCGGGAGATGTTTCGGCTTATATTCCTACTAATGTAATTTCCATTACAGATGGACAAATATTCTTATCTGCCGATTTATTTAATGCTGGAATCAGACCGGCCATTAATGTGGGTATTTCTGTTTCCAGGGTAGGATCCGCAGCTCAAATTAAAGCCATGAAACAAGTAGCTGGCAAATCAAAATTGGAATTGGCACAATTTGCAGAATTAGAAGCCTTTGCACAATTCGCTTCTGATCTCGATAAAGCTACTCAGAATCAATTGGCAAGAGGTCAACGATTACGTGAGTTGCTCAAACAATCTCAATCATCTCCCCTTTCGGTGGAAGAACAGATACTGACTATTTATACCGGAACGAACGGTTATCTTGATTCATTAGAAATCGGACAGGTAAGGAAATTTCTTGTTGAGTTACGTACTTACTTAAAAACGAATAAACCTCAGTTCCAAGAAATCATATCATCTACCAAGACATTTACCGACGAAGCGGAAGCCCTTTTGAAAGAAGCTATTCAGGAACAGATGGAACGTTTTCTACTTCAGGAACAAGTATAAAGAAATACTTTGAATCTTCATCAATCTTAATTTAATTATAAAATTATAATCTTTCTATAAATCTTTAGAATTTAAAATATTATATAATCATTATTATTATATAATCTTTTAATCTTTATATTATCTTTATAATATATATAATATATTTTATATTATGACTTGATATTATAATATCATGACTTTAACAAGTCATTTAAAAAATTATTAATTTATCTATAAATTATATAAATATATTTTTTTATAATATCTTTATATAAACTAATAAACTAAAATCTTTAGAATATATAAGAATATATATTAATTATTTTATTTAAATTTATATTATTTAATTTAAATTTATATGTAATTAAATTAAATTAAATTAATATGTAATAAGAGCGTTTCTTATTCAAGTCATTCAAAATATATTTCTTGACATAGAAATCTAAAAAAAAAAATACATATGGAAATAAATTGCGTCCAATAGGATTTGAACCTATACCAAAGGTTTAGAAGACCTCTGTCCTATCCATTAGACAATGGACGCTTTTCATTCCAATTTTAATATTTCTTGTTCGGAAAAATAAATGATGCATTATATTAATTCAATTTTTAATTAAAAATTAATTAAAAATTGAATTAATATAAATCTTAAAATATTTAATAAAAATAAGATAAAGTAAAAGCGGGTAGCGGGAATCGAACCCGCATCGTTAGCTTGGAAGGCTAGGGGTTATAGTCGACGTTGATTCATCATTTTTAACGTCTCTAATTCAAAACTGAACGTGAAACTTTGGTTTCATTCGGCTCCTTTATGTAAGATGGACAAATTCCCAGATTAAGACATGAACGAAATAAAAAAAAATTCCACCCATAACATCTATGTCAGCTTTTCTGTCTGAATGTATTCAGAACAACCCGCTTTCTAGACGATCCCTAATAGAAAAGAGGGGGATTATAAAAATCTTTCTAGTTACTTCGTTCTCTATTTCTATTTGAGAGAATCCTTAGGAAAAGCATTTTGTTTCCACCGAGCTAAAACAATTTGTCAATGTCTCTAGTAAACCAAAGTCATTGTTTAATAGCTATTTTGCTTCAATTTACCTACATACAAATTCTAAATTAAAGATTTAGTTACGATTAGAAATACACCCTCTATCTTTATCCATGGATCCTTTATTTATACTTATAAATTAAGAACTTATCCATTTAGAATAGAAGTATTGATCCAATAAAAAAAATTATGTTTCGTAATCTCATAATCCAATTTTTCAACTTTTCATTGATTCTTGGATACAAATCACGAGAATGTATATTATTCCTCGAATTTTTCATTGAGAGGTAAAGGATTAAATCCTTTTAAGAAATAAAGTTTTTGATCGGAATGGAATATTAATCAAACCGAAAGACCCCTTAACTATTAAGGGATTATAGAACGAATCACACTTTTACCACTAAACTATACCCGCTACAATCCGATTATTGTATATAAATGAACCTTTTGTCGAACAATAAAACAATAAAATTGGTCGTAATAAAAAGTCAAAGTTAAAAGAAAAGATAGGATCATAAAATAATCATTAAAATTAGAGCGTTTACGTGTTGTATCAGAGAACTTAATGAGATGAGGAAAGGAGAATTTTTTTTTATTTTTCCAATCGTAATAACAAGCAAGTATTTTAGTTTTCAAATTAAATAAATCCGTTTATTTACGATTTGTTGGAACAAAAAGGGCGGGCCCGGCCTGGTCAGTACTTAGCCGGGCCGTGGAACTAAAAAGCCCCTTCGGATCGGATGAAAAAAAAATTATTAAGGGTTTTTTAAGCCTTATTTTTTATAATGTAACATAGTATTATCTTTTTTCAATTGGGAGGAGAGATGGCTGAGTGGACTAAAGCGTCGGATTGCTAATCCGTTGTACGAGTTTTTCGTACCGAGGGTTCGAATCCCTCTCTTTCCGTTTTTGTTGATGACTCGATATTTTCTTTCGAATTTTTCGCGAGTTCTTTTTGTTTTTTAATAGTTAAAGATGTGTAATAAATAAAATACTACTAAGAGCATTTAAAAATCAAGCAAGGAAACCAAAAACCTTATTTTTTATTCTTCACGTCCAGGATTACGTCCTGGATCATTAGACAGGAATCCGAAGATAAAGAGAGAAACAAAGAATATCACTACCGTGTAAACAAATAGTTTTAGAGTAAGCATTACATAATCTCCAAGATTTTTTTAGTAAAAAAGAGAATAGATTCTCCGTTTTTATACCGCAAACCCTACCTTTTTTATTTTTACACCAAGAAATGAAGTGGGGTGATCCAGATTTGTCGCGGTTGTACAAGAATTTCAATATTTGAATTGAGGGTGTAAGACTTATCTGGTCTTATCAATTCTTAGAGTTTTTTTTTTAATAAATCATGAATTTGTCTAGACAAAAGATATCATCGAAAACTTACAGCAGCTTGCCAAACAAAGGCTAACAGAAAAAAAAACAGGGGTATTACTGGCATAACATCTACGATTGGATTTAAAAAAGCGTAGGCCTCGGGCAATTTGGCGACGAAAAAACTACTTGAATAAAGAGCGGAATTAAGACAGATCAAACTAAATATATTAAGCATAACAAACATTTTGTTCTTGAGGATAATTGTATTTTATTTTGATTGAGTTATTAATAAATTGAGTTTTTTTATTATTTAATTATTATAAATATGTTATTATTCATAGAAGAGAAAAATGAATAAAAAGAAAATAAGATAGACCAAAAAACTTTATTTCAATTGAACATAAGATTATCAACAATCCTTCCATTCTCAAATCAAAAGAAAATAGAATAAATCATACTTTCATACAATTAATTATATGTAATGATGAATAATCAATTAATAATATGTGAATTCTATGTCTACATGTATAAAAATTGTAGGAATTTATTTTATAGATAATAGATATTTAGACTGGAGTTGACGAACAACCAGTACCAATATTAGTGTTTATTAGTGTCGACTAGAAATGGGGCGTGGCCAAGTGGTAAGGCAACGGGTTTTGGTCCCGCTATTCGGAGGTTCGAATCCTTCCGTCCCAGAGCATACCTGACCCATAATAATATTATAATAATATAATAATATTATAATATTATTAATATATAATAAAATATAATATATATATCTATATCATAATAAAATATATAAAAATTAAAGATTGTCTTTTCGAACAGTCTTCCGTTTAAGGGTATAATATTGGTATAGAATGTGATTCTTTTTTTTTTTATGAAATCTGAATCATATCTTTTTCATAAATTTAATCTAGTTCAAATAACACGCATACGAAATTTAATCTGTTTGTGACTTGTTATACTGATTTTACACTATGAAAAAATAACAACCTAAACCTTAAACCTTTTCTTACATAAGTCTTTTTTATCTATCTTTTTTTATCGTTGATGGGTTAATCCAATATAGATTTTTCTCTCTCTTATGATGATAAAAAGTGAATGGTCCTTACTGTAAAACCTTATGCAAAATGCAAATAATGATATCGGGTAGGAAATTATTCAATCAATTAAATCTTTTTAATGATTTCTTATGAGTTCTTGGTACTCGAAGAAGTGTTAAATTGTTGAATTTATCCTATCATGTTACTTGAAGATAGAGATTAAAAATAACTTGTTTATTCGTGCCGAACCGATGATTATTCATGATTCCATAATTGAATCAATTACATACTGGTTCCAAACTGAAGGAATGTTATGGTAAAACTTCGTTTAAAACGATGTGGTAGAAAGCAACGTGCGACTTGAAGGACATGATCCGCTGTGGATTCTTACATCCACCATTTTTATATTATATAGGAATGAAAGTGCTCTTGGCTCGACATCGTTTGTTCTGTTCTACTGGAACCCCCGTTTTTGGAGTGTTGTGATGTAAATAGTACACGATGGAGCTCGAGTAGAAAGTATTGATTAATTTCTCAAGGGCAAGAATCTAAGGTTAGTATCGATCAATAAATTGGAACAACTTCGTAAGTATATTTTCGATATATAAATCTAAAGGATCCAATTCGATTTAATTTTAAATTAATGTTAGAATTGGTAAAACTCTTTCGATCAAATCAAATCAAATCAAAAGTAAAGTGTATTACGTAGGAATCAACCATTCATATGATTCTTTGATAGAAAGAAATCACAAAAAACGGTATGTTGCTGCCATTTTGAAACGATTTAAAGATCACCGAAGTAATGTCTAAACCCAATGATTCAAGGCAAAGATAAAGATCCTGGAACAAGGAAATACCATTTTTCAATTGTCTCAACAACTAGATCAGAATGAAGAATCAAAATAGATTCTTAAAGTAGACAGACAAAAGGGGTTAGAGACCACTCAATAAATGAAATACCTAAAAGGTTTCTTTTGAGTTATTTGAGAGTTATTCAACTTGAGTTATGAGGGTGCAAATAATTTTTTTTTTTTTTTTTCGGTTGGGGAAGAATAAGAAAAAAGTACTTAAAATCAATAATTTAATTAATTTATTTATTTTATGGATATGTTTGATGTTATAATTCTATACTATAGACATAATTTATAATTTTCTTGAGCCGTACGAGGAGAAAACTTCTTATACGTTTCTAGGGGGGGGGTATTGTTCATCTATCCCAATGAGCCATTTATCGAATCGTTGCAATTGATGTTCGATCCCGACGAGAGGGAAGAGATCTTCGTAAAGTGGGTTTTTATGATCCGATAAAGAATCAAATCTATTTAAATGTTCCTGCTATTCTATATTTCCTTGAAAAAGGTGCTCAACCTACAGGAACTGTTCATGATATTTCAAAAAAGGCGGGGGTTTTTACGGAGCTTCACCTTAATCAACAAACAAAATTCAATTAATGAAATATAAAAAAAGAAGATGTGGATGATTTGTATATAGCTTTGGATAACCTTTTTGTTTCGTTGCTATTTCTTCTTTTGTTCTATTCATATCATACTTAATTTATTATTGTTACTATAGAATGTTGTCTTTTATAACAACAAAAATCTATTTTTTTATATTTATATAAATAGATAGAAAAAGATCAAGTGAATAAATGAAAAAGATCAAGTGAATAAATGAAGTAATCGGGTCTATAAATATAAAATTTTGAGATTACTGTCAATGAGGTGGTTTTCGGTGGAACTCTATGAACAAATAAAAAAACACAAAGGATTAAACTTGTTTATTTTACTTATCAAATAAACCTCATTTTTTTTCTACTTTTCCCTTTATCTTCCACCAATTTATTGTATATAAATATTGTATATATTATGTAGTGCCAATCCAACACAAGTACTTAGTTTTTTTTTATTAAAATTGATTGAAATTTAAATTGTTAGTTAGATTTATAATTTGTTTTCTCTTTTGTATTTTTTTTCTCAACATTCATATTGACAACAGTGTATCAAATAAATATAATCCGATCGTGGATAATAAGGATCTATTTATATCTCTGTCCCATAGATTTTATTTCATTCAAATAATGGGTTCTTGGATTTTCTGTGATACAAGAAGTCTTTTTTTTATTATTTTGATTAAGATTAAAATTAATAAAAATCTATATGTACTAATTCATTAATGGATAACATAAGAGACAAGGGTCGGTCCTTAAATATTTAAATATTTTTTAAAATGCCTATTTTTATCCGTTAATTTTTATTATGTTCAGAATATAATCAATTAGAAATTTTAAAATTTATTTTAATATTTTGATTGCTTTTGATTGCGCTGTGCAATTCAATCTTTTTATTTATTGGGATTCTGATTGTATCTACACATTCTAATTATTGGGGTTGCTAACTCAACGGTAGAGTACTCGGCTTTTAAGTGCGACTAGCATCTTTTACACACTTGTATGAAGCAACGGATTCGTCCACATCATCGGTAGAGTTTGTAAGACCACGACTGATCCTGAAAGGAATGAATGGAAAAAGCAGCATGTCGTATCAATGGATAATTCTGAGAATATTTCATTCTTACCGAATACGTACAAAACGTTATTTTAATTGTTTGAATTCTTGGCGTGTAACAAAATTTATAAAAAAAAAATAAAAAAATTTGGTCGAGTGAATAAATGGGTAGAGCCCTAATTACGGTTCCAATTATAGGGAAATAAAAAGTAACGAGCTTCTGTTCTTAATTTTTGAATGATTACCCGATCTAATTAGACGTTAAAAATATATTAGTACTTAATGCGGGAAAGACTTTTCCCATGAGTGGATTATAAATTTCTTATGAGTCCTAATTATTAGCTATTACCCATTATGGGGTAGAGATAAATGTGTAGAAGAAGGCAGTATATTGATAAAGATTTTTTTTTTCAAAATCAAAAGAGCGATTGGATTGAAAAAATAAAGGACTTCTAACCATCTTCTTACCCTAGAATTAACATAAATCAATTAGATGTAAAAAGAGAGGCTAGAGAGTCTGTTGATGAGTCTTTACTTGTTTCCGAGGTATCCATTCTTTTCTTACTATAATACCTTGTTTTGACTGTATCGTACTGTGTATCATTTGATAACCCAATAAATCACCTATTTCTTTTCTGGTTCAAATAGAATTAAAAATGGAAGAATTTCAAGGATATTTAGAACTGGATAGATATCAGCAACATGACTTCCTATACCCACTTATCTTTCGGGAGTATATTTATGCACTTGCTCATGATCATGGTTTAAATAGATCGGTTTTGTTGGATAATGTAGGTTATGATAATAAATCTAGTTTACTAATTATAAAACGTTTAATTAGTCGAATGTATAAACAGAATCATTTTTTTATTTCCGCTAATGATTCTAACCAAAAAAAAAAATTGGGGTACAACAAAAATCTGTATTCTCAAAAAATATCGGAGGGATTCACCGTCATTGTGGAAATTTCGTTTTCCCTACGATTAGTATCTTCCTTAGAGGCGACAGAAACCGTAAAATCTTATAATTTACGATCAATTCATTCAATATTTCCTTTTTTAGAGGACAAATTCCCACATTTAAATTACGTATCAGATGTACTAATACCCTACCCTATTCATCTGGAAATCTTGGTTCAAACCCTTCGCTATTGGGTGAAAGACGCCTCTTCTTTGCATTTATTACGACTCTTTCTTCACGAGTATTATAATTGGAATAGTCTTATTACTTCAAATAATTTTTTTTTTTCAAAAAGTAATCCACGATTATTCTTACTCCTATATAATTCTCATGTATGTGAATACGAATTCATCTTACTTTTTCTTCGTAATCAATCTTCTCATTTACAATTAACCTCTTCTGGGATCTTTTTTGAGCGAATACATTTCTATGAAAAAATAAAATATCCCGTAGAAGAAGTCTTTGCTAATGATTTTCCGGACTCCATCTTATGGTTCTTCAAGGATCCTTTTATGCATTATGTTAGATATCAAGGAAAATCAATTCTGGCTTCGAAGGATACCCCTCTTCTGATGAATAAGTGGAAATATTATCTTGTCAATTTATGGCAATGTCATTCTTATGTGTGGTCTCAACCGGGAAGGATTTATATAAATAAATTATCCAAGCATTCCCTTGATTTTTTGGGTTATTT
>NC_065232.1:475000-535727 GCF_029339155.1 Prunus mume | reverse complement strand
AGAGCTGTGGCAAGCAATATAGATCCCCCCTTACCCTTTTAATATTATTACAATCTTCCGGGAAGGAATTGTTTATTCCAATCCTATATCGTTTGTTGATAGATAGGGCTGATAGCCCCCTGACGAGAGAGGTCTTTAAGGATATTGTGGAGAGAGCGGGGTCTCCCGCTTTTTCTTCTCGCTAACGATCGGCATTCTTTTCTTCCCCATTCCGGCATGATCAAAGAAGCTATGGCTGACCTGGTCCCCTTTGAAGACAAGACCTTCCTTTTTCTTTTTGTGCTTTTCAGCTTTAAAATTGTAAATCAACCCCCTCTGCTCCTCTTTCTTTCCAGGCGCACTGCTTTATTGCGCGCATTTGGTGCTGAATAACATTCCTATAAGTGGTCAAACTCTCTCCCCATCTCAAGGAGGTCCTCTACTTTGGTTGGCTAGTCTTCTCTTCCTCTCCCTCTCCCTCTCCTATGGTCGAGTGAGTCCCTACCTATGGTCGAGCAAGTTTCACTCCCTCTCTCCGAATTGACATTTTGGTCACCCTCGTTGTACTTATTCTTTCGAAGGATCACCCGTCGACTTCCTTGAACCTTTCATCTCTCCACATCACTGATGAAAGTGTGGGTGCCCACAGTGGTGACTCTACTAGGGATAGAAAAGACTCCAATGCGTCCATGGCTATTTCCAAACAAAGACCCAATTCAATGAGCTTGACCTGCACACACTTGCACTTTTTTCGCCCCGGCGGATTCTAGTTTCGGGCGCCTGGCCCACTCGGCCTGTGCTGTGACCGCGACCAGTTTCCTCCACCCCACGGACCAGTACCCATGGCCCACTCCAGACCATGAGATACGTCAAGGGGAGCAACCGCGCTGATGACCAAGGCAGGCCACCTTAAATAGCCCATCTTGAGAGGCACAATGGGAGCTTCCTCCCCCAAGCCTTACCGGAGTTATAAGGAGACACTTAGCCACACTAGAGAGCTTAGAAATTTCCCATAGGTCCACCCGTGTGACTGCGTGTGCTTGTTAGATTGCTTGGGGTTCTATGTTGGGCCCACTCTTTTTCACCTTAGGAAAATTGACTTATAGGCTGTGTTTCTGGGCCCTATGATGGACCTTTAGAATAAATAGGGAAGGGCTTTGAATTAAGCCCGATGTGTGAGACTTAGGATCCAATACGACTTGAGCCCATAAGGATTATGACTAGACCCAAGTTATAGCAATTGTGTGCAATTCTAAGCCATTCTGAGAGTCATTGGACCCCACGGAGCGGTTTATGGATTCAACCCATCCCATCTTTTCTGGGCCTTGAATTAAGCCCAATCTGTGGTTTTGTCATACAATAAGATCCAATTTGTTTGGACTCGTTAGGTTTGGCCTATTACCTTGAGTGAGGCCTAACGTGTACACCTCTTGTCATGAGGATGTGATCTTATCCACCGATGGGTCTTATTCTAAGCCCAATCCTCTCGTCTTAGGGTAGGATATCCATAAACCTTAAATCGCGGGAACTTCTCCTTTTTGGTTGACAACCTATGTTGGGCTGACTAAGCCCACTATCCTAATAGGGTCCCATCTTGTGTCGGGTTAAGGCTCCACCTCATGTTGGGTTAAGGGCTTAGTTGAACCCAATTTCTTCACTTGTAGTCTAGGGCTTTGCTTGGCATTGGGCTTTAGTTAAGCTACATCCATTTTAGAATAGGATCTTTTATGTAGCCCAACTCATAGAGAGTTCTGTCACTTGGTCTGAACCTATTTCTTCTATTCCTATGATTGTTCAGTGATGGGTTTTCTCCTTTTAGGATTAGGTTTCTATCCCATATCGTGTTGTGCTAAGCTCATTTCTCTTATTAGGTCTTACCTTTTGTACTCTGTGGACGTTCAGATTGCATACCATGCAAGTCATTCATTATCCACACATGTCATACATCTTTCATATAGGATGATCTTAGAAAGCACCTAAGTGTTGGACATTTGCATGATACAGGTAAACTATAGCCTAGAAAGAAGCAGGCAAATCGCTCTAGGTTAAAATAGAACCTACCTCGGAAAACTACTTTCGAAAACTATTACTGCAGATCGACATCGGGGGTGGCCCAAACCTAGGCTGTGACGCTTCCTGTTGAGTACACAATTAAGACTTGAAGTTCGTTTACACAGTACGAGAAAGACAATTATAAAGAATGGGACTAAGTCTTGAGCAACTTTTTTAGATTATATTCTTTAATATAGCATCAACATGACAATAACATTACAAAGCGATATAGGCATTTATCCCATCCATCAACCGAGAAAGACACCTACGTTACACTAACAGGAGCGCGCTTCTTTATTCAAAACAAAAATACATTATGAAATGAACCCACATATAAAAGTGGGCTGGTCTGCTCATTATTTGTGTTCGTACATTTATTCATTATTGCAATACAAATAACACCTCCACTATACTAGTGATGGAGGGGATTCGCGCCGGATGGAACAAGGCGTTTTGAACCATATACTACTGTTGCTGGAATGAAACGCAGCCTCGGAACACAATTATGCTGCTTGCTGGGCCCTGATGGTGGAACTGGCATTTTTGGGGGGAAGAAAGCGGCCCCCTTTTGCGGCAGAGTGGGCAGCATCGCTTTCCCTCGTGTAGCTATGATGCCATTCAGAAACAACACAAGAAGAAGAAAAATAAAAAGAAGTATTTCGCGGATTCTTGCCATCACTGGAAAACAAATTGAGCTGTAGGCATCAAGGTAAGGGACCGAGATTATATACTGCTGCAGAAGCGGAATCGAAGGGGTTGGTTGAAAGGTAAGGATAGCGTGATTGGCCGATTGGTTGGAAGGTAAGGATAGCATGATTGACTGGTTGCGGGTCCTTTGGATCATGGGCCACAGCTACTTGGGTAGAGACCGCTGAACATCATTTGGACAGGCCGAGGCTATATGTGCTTAGGCCTTTTGATGGCTGTCATTTTCTGGGCTATTTGGAAGGGTTAACTAATTATGTATATAAGCAGTCAAACAAGATCGGATGGAATCTGGCCGCAGGCAATGGTTGCTTCCTCGATCTATTCTATATTCTATGGTGAGTAAAGCGCGTCTTGCGAGTCAAGAGAGGGATCGGATCAAGGGCCCACAAAACCTTCGCGCGCACCGACGCGCCTAGGGAGGCAACCTGTTCGACGTCAGGACCGATCTCTCAACTTGATTAGCGATCCGCGCTTGGAAGCAAAGTGGCTATAGCTTGCTGTACTTCGCGCGCAAGAAGAGCGATCGGAAAAACTGGAGGGCCCAGTGAGCCCACTGCAATGGCACCGAAATGGGGTCTGTGGGACGAGAACCCTACACCAGTTGAGATCCTTTCGTGCGCACGGCGTACCGAAAGCCATTAGCAACTTTGTGACGGGGGGCATGGATTAACTAACAAGATTAAATAGCTATCATAAAAAAGCATGAATTGAACGTCTCTAGCTTTAAAACCCCGTGTTTTTAGCCTAAAATTAGCTATAATAGCGCGATAGAAGCCCTAAACTAGCTAAGCTAAGTACGTACGCAATAGCGCGGGAAGAGCCCCTACCCTATAGTTTGAAACTAGCTCTGAATCAAACTTCAGATTTGGCTTCACACGATGTGAATGGGATTCAGATCAGATGGAGATTCTGAGGCTAATGCCTATGGGAAGGGGCTAATGCCTATGGGAAGGAATGAAGATAGAGATGCTAAATGCTAAGGCGATTTTTATGGGGGGACCGAACCATCCTTTCTATCTTCCAATTCCGTATCTAATGACATTTAGACATCTCCTTCAGTTGGGAAGTAAGGTACCTCGGCCGTCCAACCTAACTATTTCTTCCTTCTCAAGATAGGCTAAGGCGCGACTTATAGCACAGGGTAAGGGATCGTGTCCATCCATGAGGCTGATGAGTTATGTAGGTTACCATACTGTTCTCACTCTGTATTGGTATCCTCAACATCCCGGTTTTCAGTGGGACATGGTAAGAGCATGTGCAAAGTCCCAGATCTGTTTCGGATGCCTGCCTTGAAGCACGGGGCTGAACTTGAAGAAGTGTGAATTCGCCAGTCCTTAGTATATCAATATGTTGGTTGAGGAGGACAACAAAGATCCGGAGGGGAGACCATGATCCCCATCTGAGCGGAGGTGCCATATGTGCTTGAGCAAAGCTGCATGATTCAAAGATTCCATTTTGGAGATTCCTAGGCAATCTAGAAAGACAGACCGTAGCCCAAGCAACCTTGGCCCTTCTATGGTCAAGATCACTTCTAGAGAAAGGCATGGAGAATATGCTAAACCCGCTGGATTACTCCTTGAGGAAGGAATAAAAGAGAAGACCAGGATGGCGAAAAGGATAGAGTTAACTAACTGTAACCTGCCCGCGAAAGAAAGAGCCTTACTAGCCCAACAACTGATGCCTTTCCGACCGGACTATAGATAGGCCTTACGCCCAGACTGAACTACACGATTGAAAGCCGTTACGTTAGCCCGCAACCAGAACTTCTTGCTTACTTCCCTCCGTAGCCAAGACTTTTCTTACCTTTTCCACTCACTCTATATGGCTTGTTTTTTGGGAGGTAAGCTTGGGCAGCAAGCTATCTGTTCCCTGAAGCAAAAGTAGTTGAAGCCAAAGGCGACAACGAGGCCCCCAAGCCCAAGGCAAGGGGGGAGAGAGAAGAGTGGGTATGCGGGCTTCTTTCGCTTGAGTTGTTTCAGTGTGCCGTCGGATTTTGAAGGTGTTCAGTAATCGGATGCTATCGAAGAAAATGAATTAAATAGGCATAATTTCTCTCAAAGCAGCTCCCTCACAGCCTTCATAAAGTCTTATTTTATTGCACTAGCATTCCGATGCAACAACGAAGGAAAAGGATTTCTATTACTCACGAGATGGCATGAGCTTGTTCGGAAGCTAATGTCGGTGAATCCGGGATAATCGTCTTAAGACTGGGAATTGACAATAACAATAATAGGTCCTTTAGTAAAAGCTCAATCCCAACTCTCTTATCTGGTGCAGAACCAGCCCTAGAGCTATTGCCAGATTTCATCTCAAATCGAGCTGCAGTTCTTCTTTCCGGGTGGATTTCGCTCTATCAATTCCGTCACTCTTATCTACGATAGCAGCAAACTCCACTTCTGAAACAAGAGAAAAGATCATATCGGCAACAGCAAGTAAAGTCTGAAATGCCTCAGAAGCAAGTCTCGGCTTAGCTGCATTATCTTCCTACCGATGTCATACTAGACTCTATTATGACCTGAGGGTGACTGGACTACCTTAAGCCCCGAAGTAAATTCTCCTTTCTTCCCTCTCGACAGGGAACTTAGCTAGAGGAATTCATTTTCTCGTACTTGAACTGCTGTAGACAAGAAGTAAAAGCCCTAGGGAAAAGCGTAGCGCTTATCGTTTAACAGGTACGTAGCCTCTTTCGAGAGGCGAAGAATAGCTATCTTTCAGAAAGAAGAAGAGCAGCAAACCTTTTTTAGTACTACCAGACTCGAGGCGAAGAGGGATTTACCAGAAAGAATCAATAGGAGGGTTAAAGCACTTGCTTCGTCCTTAGCCCGGAACTCGTTCCTAGCGTAGACTTAACTTCTTCTTTCTTAGCGCCTCGTTTTTACGGGTGAGCAAACCACCTATCTTGATTTCCCTACGGAACTGAATTCCAGGGCCTTGACTTTCACTCCTTTCCTACTTGAGATAGATCTTATCCTTACTTGACTGCCAATCCGCTTGAACACTGAACTGACTTACTCAACAACTTCCCCGCTCTCCCCTTTCTCCGTTCTGTAGAAATGGAATCTCAGGTTGAACTGAACTTATTTAATGGATTGTGGGTCAGTCAAGTAACGAGGAACGCCAGTAGGAGTTTCCGTCCCTGCTGTCCGTAGTGAACGTGAACCTTGAAAGCAGTCTAGGAGCAAATTCGGTAGGAGCTGCTTGCCCAGTCAGAAAGCTAGGATCACAGTCTCTGTCCACTCTAAGGAAGCCCCGTCTCAGGCGAAGGTTGCTCCGTATTCTCTTCTTTCATAGAGCCTCTCTCCGTGGAGGAATGAATGAAGGTAACTAAGCGCAAGGAATGAATGAGCTCATCTCGTTAAGAATGAGGAGCGAATGATCAAATCAAGTTCCAATCTCAGTCTAAGTTACCCAAGATCCAGTAAATATAGGAGGAATTTCTAAGATAGGTACGTTGTCAGCGAGGGTAATATGGAATATTACTTTAAATAGGCGATCAATTCCATGTGAAATGAAAGGGGCAAGCCCCGGCTCAGTCGTCGAAGGGATAATGTAATTATGTTCTTTTATCCCCGGCGCAATTCGTGGGCAAAGGCAAAGGCGTAGAGCTCAACAAAGACAGTCTCGGCTCAAAATAAAGTTCGAGCCAAAAAAGAATATTGAATATGAGTAGGAAGAAGTGGTGAAAGGCATCATCCGCAGGCAAGGCAGAGGCGAGCACGAGGAGATGTAGATCGGAATAAGTAATCCACCATCGTAATCGTACCGTACAGTTTCGGAAAGGAATAGGCTTTATACTAGCTATATTGATAGAAGAGGTAGTGAATCTTACCGGCGAGAAAGCAATATACACGACCAACTCTCATCTGGAGCAACCTTCTCTCCCGCTTGATAGCAGTCTGTCGGTCTCAGTCCGGTAGACCGTATTGTTGTTCTTCGGTGCAAGTTCCTCGTCTCTAGTCTGGTTTTCATTATCAATCCAATAAGGTTCCTCCTAATAATGACTCTAGTTAGACTTCTTCTATGATGTTTATGAAGATAAGCATTCGGTATCCTTCCTTTATCTAGGCGGGTAGGTTAGTCAAGGTAAGCGCATTCACAGATTCTGCATGAAAGGGGTAGTCCTGGTTCCGCTGAGTAAGGCAAAAACTCGTAGGTGGGACTCTTTCTTTCATTTGAGTAGTAGTTCCTTAGGAGAGCTTCGAAGATCAATCAAAGACAGCTTTAATAGATTAATAGATTCATTCTTGCTTCTTCACCTTTCTGCCTTCCATTAGGATGTCTCCACGAACATCTGCGTTCGCCAATACTTTGACATCCTCTGGACCGAAAAGCACATAGTGCCCAGCTGCTGTAATCTGAGGAACCGATACCAAGTTTTTCTTCATTCCCGGAACGTGGTAAACGTTCTCCAAGACTTTGGATCCTCCTTTCATGGGCGAAATGGGCAGGTCACCCACATGCTCCACTGGATGTACAGTGTTGTCCGCCGTGACAACTGCATCGTTACCTTTGTACTTTTGTAGCCTTAGGAACTTACTCATATCACCAGTGATGTGAGCAACCGGAATCCACTATCCAATCGGTCTCGTAGTTGATTCCATCATTCAATACACACGGAGAAGAGAAGAGGGAAACACCTATACTCTAATAAAAGGAGGAAACACTCTTTCTAAAAAATCCACTACCCGGCTGCTCTATGTATCAGCACGTCAGACATCGGTAGTCTCAAATCCGTCCCTTCCCCCACTCTTTATTGGCGCGTTTCGTAGGAATAGAGTAATCAAAGTAATTGCGTCTATCACTGAGGGCAGCCAAGAGTCACTCAGGGCTTTAGTACTACACTACTCAGCTCGTTATAGTCCATTAGAGTGTTTGAAATCCCTGAATCCGTACTCTGTATGGAGCAGTAGGCTGGAGTTATAGTCCGTATCCGTACTACTTGCCTGGAGTAGGAATAGGAAAGAGTGTTCTATCTTTTAGCCAGTCACTGGTAGTGCGTTTGTTCCTTATGGTTCGCAATACAGTAGTGACTTAGGTTTGTTTCTCTCCGTTCGCTATAGTCCATTAGTGGGTCTAAAGTCTAATCCTTCTTGTCCGGTAAGCAAGCCTTCGTCTCGCCACAACACAAGCTGTGATATAATATAATCTGTCTATACCTCACTCGGTTCAGTCAGATTATTCAGTAAGATATGGTTTGATGTTTGAGGCCTCGCTTCACTAACTGAAGTCGGTTCCTCGTGAACTCCGTTAGCTAGGCGCAGGTCCTTCCCCCTCCTAGTAGTCAGTCCGTTCTCTCGGGGTTACTTACTCTCGTTTAGTTCGAACGTAGCCCGCAGGAGTCAAGGGGTTGTAGGGGCGACTTCCAGAGAGAATTACGGCGAGGAGAACTTATGGACAAAAAATGAGCATTCCGGTAACTACTTTAATAAGTAAATAAAGGAATTATTATCGCTTAGTTGTTCTCAAAAATAAGTAAATAAAACAATTATTATCGCTTAGTGCTTGTGCTAAGGAAGAGAATGAGCGGGTGCTCTACTCTAATATGCCCTCTGTTTGAAAGCAACTGGCATAGTTAATGGACGAGTTCGTCACTGTCTTACCTGCTTGAATGCTTTAGTGTCTTACTTTAATAAATTCCAAGTTGAATAGGAATAGAAGAGGACAGGGCAAAAGGGGCTACTGGGGAAGGCGACGGAAGGAACTGATTGACCTAAGTAAGTAGGCATGTGTGGCACTTTCGGAAGGGGGAATCAGACTAGGCTGTCACTGTTCTAGAAGAGGAAGCGTAGCTGGCACGAATTGAATCGATAGCAGGGTAAGGAAAACCCTTAGGAAACCACCCGTTACTGCATTCATTAAGAGTGAAAGCTGAAAGTCTCTTTCTAGTATTAAGATGGAAAGCCTGCCCTAGGTAAGGAAAGGGAGGAAAGTTAGTAACTAGGGCTTACGCTGAAACTCAAATCTACGCTGGATCAATTATTCGTTTTATGAACGCTTCAGTTTAGTGTCACCATACTAAAAGCATCGAAAAGGCGGTTTTTCAGCATTCAAATAAGCCAATTAATCGACCTTGAATGTGACGTGGATACGGTTGAGATTCATTCATAGGCTTTAGGTGATTAAGCTGGTCAAGTTGAAGGGGAATAACTTCCCAGTCCGTCCTTGGGGACGGAAGCCTCCGCATCACACGTCCCGGCGATAGGCAGAGACCAAGATTTTACCATCAGCTAGAAGGTTCTAGTACCTTTGTTAGCCGGGCCCATGGTTTATATTAATATTATCTCCACAAGTCTTATAGGCTATCCTAGTACAAGCGTCCTGGCGTCGGGCCTAAGTGAGCCATATTGTTTCATACAGCACGTGCCGTTCCTACCGGCTCTGTGACGTTAACCTAAAGCTCTAGTTCTCACTTCGCGCAGCTCCGTTCACTCCCTCTGGGGATTCTTCTTTCATACGTAGTCTTTCAAACTTGATTCAATGGTGTCAAGCTCCTTCTGCGCCGCTAGCGCTACTACTTTGAAAGCCCGCCCCTGCTTAGTGTCCGTGAATGAGGGAGGAAGGAATTTCTGCTTTCTTACTCTCTGTTCAAGGAGACAACACACCGGATTTGCGGCATCTGAACCAGGAACCTGTGATTCAGAAGCTAGCCTTTCACCCTATCCAATGACCCCGGATAAGAACCAAACATCTCATTCTCAAGTGCCTCTGCTGGCCCAGCTCCACCTCCTTTTCTTTCTCTTCCAGCCGCTCCGCTGCCAGGCAGCATTCAAAGTCCAATAAACCAATTACTTTACCTGTATTCGTATCCTTGCCAGCTAACGGGAACTACCAAACCCAGCTCTCCTGATCTCTCTCCCAATGGAAGGAGGTGACCCAATAGAACATCTTTCGAAGGTAAGCTACAAAGCATCCGGGTGGGGAACTGGAGGGTAAGAAGCAGCTGACTAGAGCCATTAGGCATCATCTCAATCTCCGGATCCAAAGCAAAGGTTGCTTGCATACTCCACCTCCTTCTCAATCTTTTGATTCCGATGCTTCCAGCAAGAGGTCAGGGAGAGTAAGCAAGCTAAGCTACCTTGCTTTCATTAGCATAATCATAACAACTAGAGTGAAGTGCTTAGTAGAGAAGCTTCCTTGCCTTGCTTAGAGCTTTCATTGTTAGCTTTTCTTATATCTTGCCTACCGGAGCAGAACCACTAGCATTATTAAAGAGCGAGAAGTGCCTTGCATGCTATGCTTCCTTTCTTGCCTGCCTCTCTTGCTTGGAATGAGCTAGCCTGACTTCTTACCTGACTTACCTGACAACTCGCTTGAAAGAGCATACTTAAGAATTACAACTCCATTGCTTAGGCATTATTGTGTTTATTATATTGCTTACTTAAGAATCCGTACTAGCATGAATTAGCTTCCTTTAGCCATCTCTTCTGATCTACGACCACCCCAGATTCTAAGAATAAGCTCTCTCTGTCTCACTAAGGTAAGGGATAGGATTTAACTTGTTTGATTGAAGGCTATCCCACGAGGAGGATCCTATTGATTTACGAAGCACAGGGAAGCTCCTTGATGGCTCTACCACCTAGAAGCTAGACTGAAGCCTTCTCACACTAACTACGGGAGAGAGAACTTCATAAGACATAAGGATCTATAGAAAGACCCCTCTCTACGAGCTACTTCTCGTTGACAGAAGCGCGAACTCGTTACTCGGTTTTTTAATCTTCCTCGGACGATTGAGAGAGCACTGCCATCTCTTTGAATCACACTCACAGCGGGACTTCATTAGACATTAGGAAAGATAATATTCCCCTGATCGTACCCTCCGAGCTACTTCTCGTTGACAACCACAGAGGCACTTCCTCTTAGTCATTCACTAGAGTTCTTTCTTTTTAAAGAAAGGGGTGGTAGAGCAAGATTCGCGCATCCAGTTGTCCGGTCAAAAAGAAGAAGGTTAACAAGCGCAAAAACAATACTCAACAAAATGCTCAATCCACATCCAGAAAACAAAAAACGAGAGTCTAAAGAAAGAAGAGGGGTCGTGCCCAGTCCCAAACGTTCTTCAGTTCTGCCTTTCGGGAATCAGATGATGAGAGGGCCAAGGCTAGATGATCGTGTCATTCTCTATACGCCTGAAAAACCGTCGTATTCTATCTCTTTTTTTTTGCCTTCGTCCAGTGGAAGGTTGAATTAACCTAGGTTTGCAAAACTTATGTTGCAGGTGAGTCACCACTTCAACAGGAGATCGAACAAGGCTTCTTTCGGCTGCTGAGGATCGTGCCTGACTCCACTCACTACCTTTTAGCGTGAACGGATAAAGAAAGGCCATCAAAGAGCTCGGTACCAAACAGGCACAGCTAAGGAATCGTGCACTCAAAGGAACATGTCATCGAAGAGTTTCCAACATTCATTCTCAAGCGGGGAGCGAGTTCAAGACCAAAGAAAGTATAAGCATAATTATCCCTTTACTCAAGGATAGCAAGAAAAGAAGCGACTGTTGAGGACAGAGATAGTAGGCTCTCGTAATTGGGTTCGATTCCCGTTTGTCTAATTAGCGAGAGTGGATTATGAATCCGCCGTTCCCTTGCTAGTGGAGTCACCCGTTCCAGATCATGTCATGTGAACCCCCTAGTGGTCAATCTCCTCCTATCCCCAAACGCATCCAGTGGCCCTATTTGAGAAAGAAAAACCAACGTTAGTCATGTCAGATAGGCAAACATGATAAAGGATTCCATCGCCTAAACGGCTCTATTTGGGTACGTCCTTTAACGGCCGAGCCCGAACAGCAACGGGAGAGGAAGGCTCTATGTCCATGAGGTCTCGAGCTGCTTTTTAATCACCCCTTTCTGCTTATATAGTAGATCAATAGCTTGTGAACTCCTTGCTTTTTTGAAAGCATATCTATAAAACATTCCGATTCCAGAACTAGGCTGGGTCAAATACTATACTAAACGTTCGGCTAGGAATGAAGAAGCCGTAAAGCCCCTCGACACCTATAGAGGGAGATTTTAGCATCAAGAACGATATTGATGATCCAAAACTTTTTTATTTAAAGAAGCAGCAGCCGTGGTTCCTTCTCATTCTTCAGAGTCTGCTAATCGGAGAGCTCATATATATTCCCGATGAAGGGATTAAACCGGTCACCCTCTCTGAAAAAGATGTTAAATGTTTGCTTGTTTTTAAGCGCTGTTGGGCACAGTAGGAGTCGATCTTTGCAAATCGCCATAAAGTTGCTTGGAAGTTTCCATCTCCTCGATTCATCAAGCCCTATCTCCATTTAGATTAGAGCGAAGAAGTACCTATTGGTCAAGCCAGCTCCCCTTTATCTATCTTCCCCAATTTTGCAGGCAGGATCGAAGGGGGTCGTTCCCTTCTCCTTATGAGATCTTTCAGAATATCTCCTACATATAGTACCATATGAGTGACCATTGGGATGATCGTCCCGTAGAACCGATTCCCCTTCGCAGCCTCCGTGGGCGCCCGATCAAATCACCTGCTAGACTGGCCTCCAAGCTCGATCTCTATGTAGCTATGAGAGACTTTCCATCCGCCCGTCTACATTTCCGAAAGGTAAGGCCAGGTTAAGAAAGAGAGTAATACCTACGTTTCGGATACGCCTAACCCAACCACATGAATAAACTAGGGCACAGGAACCCAACAATTGGTTGATCGCTCTCCCGCTTCTGCGAGGTTTATAGAACAAAATAACCCTTCCACTTATCTATTTCCAAATCTATGCTTACGATTTGAATAGCCGAACCTTCCATTCCAAAGAAAAGAGTAGATAGGTGCGGATAAATAAGGCAGATAGGGAAAGGGCTTTCTATTTATATAAGAAGCCTGTTGTTTGGCCTGGCTCTTATAGTAGTACTAATGGGCGCACTTTAGAACAAGATCAAAGTAGGCTTCCCTCATTCTATCTAATTAATACGGAATGCCCCCTCTTTCTTATAGGAAAGACTTTCTTCAATAACTTGAATGCTGCAAATTCCGCCTTTCTTTGTATTTCGTATACCAACCTCCGGGGATTGATGGGTTTTGCAATAAGGCAGCCAGGTGCATAATTGGGCCCATTCGGCATGCGCTCTTAGAGAAAGAAGCCTCGGAAAAAATGCAGAAGGAGAATCCCGTGGTAATAAAGGCTAGCAATTTTCATTCTTCATTCTATAGTGTGGTGTGGCCCGCCCTAGGAATTCGACCACGCACTGTGAGTTGGGTGAGCGGTGGGTCTCAGTACCATGGCTTTTAATGGCCTTCGATGCTTGTTCATTTCTTGGGAAGAAGCCCTAACCGGATAAGAGGGAATGTATCCCACGTATAGATAGAAGAGAAGGGTCGGTCCCTATCTTTTTTGTTAATATAAAGGTGCAGGTGCCCCAATGTCTCTAATATGGGATTTGGCTGGATCTACACGATACCCATAACCAAAATAGGGCTCCAAGCCGGGCTGCTTCATTCAAGTCTAGGGTCGGGCATTGATGGGTTCCATATTTCTCTTCGACACGGACCAAGACGGGAAAGAAGCTACCAATCTGAAAGACCCAGTGAGCACCTCAGTCAAACAAGATCGATCGTTGCCCCCCTTTCCTTACTGTATTTGTAGTTGAGTAAGGAGTTTAAGCTTCTAGTTTTCACTAGTATGCGAAATGTATGGTTGATAGGGCTCTTACCTCCTCAATGTTTATAAAATAATCCTACCTGAAGGAGAGTGCATCGAAGTGCCTCCTGGCAAGAGGGAGGAGCGTAACGTCTACTAGTTGGCTGTAGTTCCTGTAATCCAATATTGCTTCTATCGAAGAGCTGAGGAGATAGATCAAAGAGTAGCGAGGACTCTTTTGACAGACATCCTTAGCAGCGTATTCCTTCAGTCCAATGAGGATAAAGAGTGAGAAGTCTTAGCCTCCATCTTTGAACCTGGTGTCTCAACATCTGCAACCAATTATCCTAAAGGAGTCAATGGGATGCCCTTCTTTGAGGCTATTGTTTTCCTCACCCCCTTCTTTCTTCCGGGGAGAAGCCCATCTGAGAGTGCCTCAACCAAGGCAACTTTCCGCTGCTGCTGTTAGTGCTTTTAATAGTGTGATTTGTTCTCTGAGTGATTGCCCTTAGGTACTTCCGCCTGGAAGCTCTCTCAGGCTTCTTGCTTTCCCTATTGATGTTCACCTACAATTCTTTCAGAACCTTCTTTCGGAGCCCAACTACGGTTACTACGATGGAAGTTCAATCCCTCGGTGAGTTAGTTCGTAAAGACTCATAAATCCATCAAGCGAAGCGAAGGCGCAGATGGAAGACCGTGTACGTGTAGCTAGACAATTACTGGTAATAGAATCTCTTTCCTGCTATTAGGATGTAGCTTCATTTCCTTCCTGTGCGCATTTGTGCATAAGGACTAACGAACAAGCAATGGATTGAGTAAAGCCGTTGTGCGTTAGACTAATTAATGGCAGCCCTTTGATTGCAGCAGTAGTTTTCTTGCTGGATTCGCATCTCCAGACGTGAATATGCCCGTGTTCCTTCCCCTTCTTCTTGATCAAGGAATTTCATAAGGCTAGCCCTCCCATTTAGGCATGTTAATTAAGTTTAGTACCTCCTTCAGTCTTGCATCAAGTTTAGCTCTTGATGTATTATGCGATCAATGGCTTAGGGGCGGAATTTGCTCTGACTTCCACCTACAGCGTATCATGATCACATTGTCAGTCAGTTTCTATCCTCCACAATAGCAAAAGTAGCTAATTGCATAGTATGAAAGTTCGGGTAGACCCTTTCCTTTTGACTATTCTGTATGGCTCTGGATATACTACTTTATATGTTTAATTCCATTTATCTAAAGTAAGGGCACTAATGAGAGCCCTTCTCTCTCCTAGTCACTCCACTCATCCATCTTAACATTATTATCATTTCCGATGTAGAGCTTTCTTCATAATGAGCTTGCTTAATTGGCTCATCTCTTATTCACATCTTGGCCTTGTCTCACCCAGGTTCATTCCTTCATCTTTTCTCTTACAATTTATACCTCAATACAAGACTCTTATTGATGACTGACTTCTATTACTTACTGGGTTCATTTGACTGGGGCTGGCATAGAGTAGAGCACCTATCTACTCAAGAGTCTCAGCACTACAAGAAAGATTGGTTCTGTCTTTCTTCTTGAAAGTCAAAGTGCATGTGTTTCCATTCCTTTCTTTGTTCTTTCTTGCTAAGGTAATAGATTAGTGGCGACTCTTTCGGTGGAGAGACTAGCTGTACCTACACCCGGGTCAATATGAGCAATGCAGTTCATCCAAGGAGAAAGGGAATTAGAATTATAGAGCTTGCTGTAGTAAAGGTATGTGCGTAATTCCAGTTGCCTATCTATCTCTTAACTTTCATTTTCTCTTAATCTTTCCCTCGACGTAGTTTTCTAGGACAGGGCTACTTGCTTGCCTGCTTCCTCGTATTTCCACTCAGTCAGAGCCAAGCGATGCTAGCTACGTTTTAGTTTGTATTTATTAAGTCAATCATTCCCGGCTTGCAGCTTTGGCTTTCTGTTTTGTCGAGAGAGTGACTTGCTTGTGATTGCAGGAGCATCGATCTTTGCTTAGGAAAAATAAAACGTCTCAACACCTCTTCCCGCAACGGCCTATTATACTGACTTATGACTAAACAAGTCCGAGCACATTTGATATGGCTAAGGCCTATGATAGAGTGGACTCTGACCCCGGTAAAAGCTTTTCTGGGTGACACCCTTAATAGATAGATAGTAGGGGCGCGGTGGACTAGCGAACGAGAGCTTACTGGAAGGTCACTCTATCTTCTCTGGGGTAGAGGCAATGTTCAGTGCACTTTCGAAGACATCCGAGTTTGAGGTGAGGAGAGATGATGGTACGGATGAGAAGGGCAGCACGAGAACGAGCTTTCTTTCTAGCGGGAAGCGGCCCCCTTTCCATTGAGAGTCCTCCTAAGCCGATGGGCTTTACCTGAAAATAAGGTATCGAGACCTACTGACATAGATTAAGCAGCTACTAGATCCCCCGTCTTGTCGAAGAATCAAATACTTCGTTCTCATCGATTGGGATTGACTGTCTTCTTTACTTCGACAGATGTGGTCAACCCCAGCTTGCTTATCTACGGCTGCCATATTCCGTGTAACTTAATGAATTTGATCCAATCCAATAAGCTACGAAACTAATTAGACAATGGGTGATGCAATTGCGAATCCTTCTCAATATAAATTATATATGAATTGGTCCGGTCAAGTAAAGAAATTAAATGCTCCAGTCAAGCGGGAAAGGGAATGCTTTAGTTAAGGAAAGCTTCTACGCCCGAAAAGCATTCTTCATCGACAGTGGAGTGGGCACAAGTCTAGTCAGCGAAGGAGAAGGGGAGGAACGCGACAAAGCAGATCTGGACTTTAGTTCAGAAGTTCCGTCGATGTAGGCGGCGAAGAGCAAGAAAGAAGACACATTTCTAATAAAATACGTAATTAGAAAGGTGAAGCCGCTAAAGGGGTGTGAAAAGGAATGAGAGATGTTAGGCGGGGCGAGAAAGAGTCTCAAGTACGGTTTCGGAAAGCGAGTACGAGAAAGAAAATCTCCATTTCTACAGCAAGGAGAGAATAAGCCCTGATCTTCCATTTCATAAGAAAGGATCAATGCAAGTCGTAGTTCGTTCCATAAGCATTGGAGTCGTGCCTGAATCCTTTGAAAAGCTTCTATCCGACAGGAGAAAGATTGTGTTCTAGCTGGCTTCTATCCGACAGTACCCGCCTGTGGTCTACTCAAAGGTTGCCCGAGGATAGTTAGATTGATTCAAAGCTTGCAAGGGACTAAAGATCTATTTCAGAAGGGAATGGGATAGGCCAGGCGGAAATACAGAATTAGAATATCCGGAAGTGGGGGTTGAACAGATGGGTCAGATGGCATTGAAAGAGGATGGGCTTTCTCGAAGGCTCGGGAGCAATTGAATATTCATGTGCTCAAGAAGCAGTCTTTTAGGCCGCTTGGAATCTCAGTCAAGCATATTCGCAATCCTTGGGCAAAGAGGTAGTTGACTACTCGACCAAAGAAAGACCGTCAAATGGGGCTTATATACGCAACCCACCTTCTCATCTCTCATTCCTTTTCTGACCTACGGCACTGAACGTCAACCCCTCTGATAGAAAGTCAATGAGCGCGGTGCAACAAAGCTTCTAGTTTCGGTATCTCTCCCGTGGGTATACCCTTCAATAGTGAGTATCTCTCTCGTGAAGTAAGAATTTATAATATGAGCTGAATCCACTACTGGAAAGGCTGGAGGGCGAAGACGAAGTAGGGTTGAGTCTCAGGAAGCGTTTAGGCCGGGTTCGCAGCATTCTTCAAAGACAGGTACAGTAGCAACTTCAATCTCAGGGGAATAAAATGGATAATCAAACTGCTAAGGTGAGTTTACTCTCCCTTTAGAAGATGGAAGTTTACTTACAAAGAAAAAGGGAAGCGTTGGTATAATATTATTTTTAAGTCTCAGTTCTTTCTTTAGTAAGGGAATTAGCTTGTTGCTCCAGGGAAGGATCTATGTAATAAGAGTTTAATAAGGATTCTTCTAAGCGCTGGAGTCCGAAGGGTCCGAAGGAGTGGTATCAAGCCTGCTCGTAGCTCACCCGTAACCCGTAAAGTAGGCAATATGTAATATTGTAGTAGGAGCCTCTTACTCCATCCGAAGAGGAGAATCTCTATTAAGCTTTCTTTTTCTTCTCAGCCCAAGTGAAAAGACAGCTCGCTCAGTCGAACCGAACTTCGAATCCAATAAATCCAATGTATCATAGAAGGATAACCTGTGAGTTAGGGATGATGTAATTAAGAAGGATAAGCTGTGAGCTAGGGTAATATGGAATATTACAACGGTTCAGCAAAGACAGGTTAGAATGGTAATATAGATAGGTAGTTTGCTCACGAGCTGCAATCAATAGAAAGGGATCCACCCGAAAGAAGAGGATCGGATCCACCTGAAGTAGTCAAGTCCCAATCAATGGAAGAAGTGGACTCTCTCCGACCTGCGAGCCATGAAACAGAATCGATTGAATACGTGGGAGTTCAGAAGTGGAAATCCATTAGTGGCATGAGAAGAAGTAGGGACGGGACTGAGGGAAGTCATTCCAGGCAAGAGAGCCAATCAGGGAAATCCTCCCGGTAGAAGCGAATAGACAGAAGTAGGAAAGAAATTAGGAAAATCTCTTAAGAAAGATCAGAAGGCGAGATAGCAGTGTTCATTCAGGCAGGGGTTTCTACGAAAGACCCGATTGCTGACTCTTCTAGTGTTCACCACGGGGATTGAACAGAAGGGGAAGAGGAGATTTGACCCTGTGCCGATGCCATTATCCCAGTTACTTCCTCAACTCATTGCAACAAACCTGGTCACTACGGTTCCTCCAAAACCTGTAACTGATCCCCCTCCAAAAGGATTTGATCCCAATGCCCGCTGTGATTATAACATGGGAAGCCCAGGACACTGGACTGACAGATGCTTCAGATTGAGGCATAAGGTCCAGGACCTCCTCGATCAAGAGCTCCTGAATTTCGAGACTGACCAAGGAAGCAAACCAAATGGGAATAGCAATGACATCGGACTCTCCAGCAACAAGATCAGTAGCAAAGGCAGAATATTAGATCCTTCTCAGCTCATCACACCGCCAGGAACCCGAGTTCGGCTCAAGATCAAAGAAGGGGAGGATTTACCAGAGGTTGCTATGATAGCCTCAACAGGAGGAAAGCCAGCAGAAGAAGCTCTAGTAAACAAACCCAGTGGCCGGAAACATAGAGCAGATAAAAGTACAGATGAAGGAAATGATGCTCCTTATGAACACTTTAGTAGCAGCACAGGGCACCCCAGGAACTCAGTTCATTACTCCAATGCTACAACAGTCAGTACTCACAGGTACCATTCCGACATCTCGGAATACAGTCAATACCTCTCCAGTGGGGAAGAAACCTAGAAAGATTTATCTTCATCCAGAACGAGCAGTGCATATAAAAGGGAATTGCAATCAGGAAGCCACTCGACTAAATCCCGCATCTCCTTCAGGGAGCCAACGGGAAGGGTCCACTAAACTGTTAGGAAAAAGCAAGAAGTTCAAAAATGATTCTCCTCATGTCACCACTAGGGTTGCTCCCGGAATTTCCCTTCACTATATCACCAAGTTCGGTTGCACTCGAAGGGCCGGATTTCTGCTCGTTAGCGCTTTACTAATAGAATATATAGGGCTTTTCTCGCTTGTTTAGTAAAGTCGCTTCGTTCCATTTCCTTAACGGACCTACGGACTAGCTAAGGTTTACTTACATAGTTGTTCTTTCTTTTCGCAATTTCAAGTTAAAGCTAGCGTTTTTCAGCTTGCTGTTTGCTTTGGTCTAGTAGCTTTCTTCCTTTGCTTTTGAATGAAATCAGCAGTAAGAGTAAGTAAGTGTTCTCTTTCTTTCCTCTGCTTATTCCGCCCGCTCGACCAAATAGTAAAATGCCCGGTTAGAATATGTGGGGAAGAAGCTCCTAGCATATTTCAGGATGACTTTCGTTTCATATTCCAGTCTTGCAATAGGATTGAAAGGCTATGAATGTCGAATGGTCCCATAGGCGCTTTCGCCCGCCCCGCAGTAAGGCGTGGGCGCGTTGGAACGATCCCGCTTTGAAAGCTCAACCTCGGGAGAATCCGTTTCGCCGGTCCAGTGACTTGGCATACAAAGGCGAGTAGGGTTCTCCTCCATGTGGTGCACTCCCGCTTCTTCATACCCCGAATAAGTTTGAGCTGCTCCAAGGGACAGCTTTTTGCTGCCGGATGAAGGTCTTACGTCGGCTAAGAAGACGGAAAATTCCATCTCTTTTGCGGTCCTGGAGATCGGGGAGATAAGAGTTCGCCCTCCCTATTTTGAGTGGGTGCTCGCAAGGTCAAAGTCAAAAATTCTATTCTTTCAGGGTAGTGGGGAATAAATAGTTTAAGTGATTCACACCTCGAAGTAGAGTGTGTAAATACCGGATGCATAGGTTGAGTCATTCGCTAAACAACTATTTTGTTGGGCGATCAATCAGGTGCTCGCTCCTACCCAACCGGACTAATGAATGCCAACTGGAAGAACTCACTTTCCTATCGTTCAGTAGGAGATCCCTTCTTGTGGCTTGAAAATGATTACCTGTTGCTAATGGGGAGAGATCTTTCATTAGGGTTTGATGCTCCTCAATGGAGATCCCCAGAATAATAGTAATAGCTTGCTTGTGGAACCCTTTGTTTGGTACTTTAATGGGGGTATTCTTGTACAGCTTGGCCCTTTCCCTGGCGCACTGCCATCGAATCTACGAGTCCTCCTCAAGGATAGAATTCCTTGCGAATTAGAGGTTTCAACTTCTTCCGTGACAACCCAGAAATGTCATGGTTCCTCATATATGCATTCCATCAAGTTAGTGCATAATTTGACGATTTCGATTTTCTTTCTCCGATCCAGTTCGTTCTGTCTTCTTTCCGACGTATCACCCGGGAGTTCAAACGAGGCCTCAACGTAGATGCTGGATGGTAACTTCTATTCTTGTTTACCTGGCTTATTTTAATTTGTATTTGTATCCCTAACTAATAACCAAAGTAATTCCACAAGAACATGAATTACTGTTTCTATGTTGTATGACTGGATGTGCATTTACCTACTGACTCCATCAAAGAGTTATTTCCAAGTTTCAAGCATATGGATGTGGAAAACGGGGCCAATGAGGTTGAAAATCTGGAATATGTGCCATTGGTATGGTTTTTTATACGCTCTACTTCCCTATGGTCTGTTATCGACTGAAGTCCCTTTTATTTATTTATTTTTATTCGTATTGTATAGTTGTCGGTCCCTTCCTTACGTCCCGATTCCCGTACCGAAGCAATTCCTGAAGAGGAGTTCCCTGTGTCAGTGTTGTTCAAAGTTTCCCTTTCTTTCCCTTCAGTCTAAGTAAGGAGTTGTTCAACTCTATTCCTTCAATGGATAAAAGCTGTAGGTGCAAAAGCAAGTTCTACTCCCTTTTTTTATTTATTAGGTTGTTTCTTATTCTCGGTCCTTAGCCTTCCGGCTTCAGTACCGTTCCAGTGGATGTAGAAGCAAGTAAGCTCTTAATTCCTTGTATGATTGAGTTTATTAGGTTCCTTTCTTTCCTGTAAGTTTACTAAGGCTGGTTCTCTTCTAGATTGAATATTGATTTAAACTTGCCTATGGCTTTATAAAAAAAGCGTAGTTTAGGTGCGGTTGTATCCGTACCCCTGTAATAAGCACCTTACGAGCGTCCCGGGCCAATGAGGGAGAAAGTCGACGGGTCCCCTGCATCATCAGATGAGGGACACGCTTTCTCCGCTGACCTAAATATGTTACAGGCTTAAGAAGGGATGGAGCTAACGAGAGGTTTGTAGGCCCCGAGCGACGTACGCTAAGGTAGTCAGCATCTGGGCCGATCGGTAGAACAACCCTCGTAGTATAGCGATAGACCGATGCTAGAGTTCCTTCTTTTTGTTTCGAGGTACCTTCCTTTTCAGTCTCTCGTTTATTGCCCTTCAGGCTAAGTAAAGAATTTAATCATTCTTTCTCTAAATAAGTTTTTTGCTCTTTCGAGCTTTCGATTCATCTGGTAACTCTTGTACCCAATACAATAGGTCCTAGACATTATTCCATCCAGGGATAAGCCCTGTAGGCATAGAAGCGAAAGATGATAGGAGATAATCTAGTCGTCCTTTGAAGCTAAAGCTCCCCTTGCCCTTCAGGTTCCCTAAGTCATTAGCTGAAGAAGTCCCGTCAATGGATAAGAGCAGGTAAAGCCACGAGCAAGCTTTATCTAAATCTGCTAACTCCTAGCTTTTGTTCCTAGCCATTATTGCCTCCAGGGAAAAGACCTATAGTCACATAAGCGAAAGATTCTTTCCTCTCATCTAGTGGAACGGGGCCTTAACCTGTTATTATTCTTGAATGGACTGATTTCGGAGGGAATGCTTCAGAGCTAAGAATAATTTGTAAGGGATCGGGCAGATGAAACACTACTTCTTTGGGATCGGAGATCGCCTTGTTACCCCCCTCGATCGGTCGGGAAGGAGACTTGGACCGCTACTTACTTAGAATGAAGGGAAAGGAGGGAGACTGAAAAAGACGGGAGGCCCGTATCTCATTCTTATGATTGGTCGCTTCGCTAAGAATGACTTAGGGTCTAAGTCTGGGTAACATCCCCTATCTAATAGAAGAAGTTAAGAGTGAAACGCTACGTGCCCTTACCTCTTCTTATACAGAAAAAGGAAGATTCGATAGGACCAAAAAGGCCTAAGTTCGCTTCGATTCGATAGGCCGCATGTAAAACAAAAAAACCTACCATGAGCCAGACCACCAAGATGCTTCAAGCCGGGTGCTTTTTAGCCACCAACAGCTTGTGTTTCCGTTCCCTGGATGAGATCAAGGATTCTTTCCATCGGATTAGTAACAGTCCGTTCTCCAAAGGACTCACTCAAAAGGGCAAAAGCATGACTTCCTTAAGGATAGAGACCAGGGGGGAATTAAGGTCAGTTGCTTCGAGTTCAAATAGCAACTTCCTGTTTTGATATCTAGAATCTCATTCAATCAAAGTCCTCAAATCGAAAGGAAGTAGTCCCTTCGTGAGCTTTCAGTGCGTAAAGGTTAGTTCAAAGCACGAAAGCACACCTCCCTCACTTCGTACTTCGTGGGCAGGGGAGGTAAACTATCTTTACTAACCCCGGGTTCCGTTAGAGTTTAATACTTGCTCATGCGTGGACTGTTCTTTTCCCTGAGGAGGACTGCTTACAGAGTTAGATGAATAGTAAGGCTTATGCCGAAGTGCACCGACTCCTTTCTTCACTCGAAAAGGGGGAGACCCGTTCTCTAAGTCAGTGGCCGGCTTCGATACTGCTTTCTTTACCTTCCCCGGGCTAGGAAGTCTATTCCCAGCTGTTCTGCCAGATTCTATAAACCTGGGATTTTTCATTAAACATCAATTTCCCTTCATAAGCCTACGATCTAAAGTTTGATTTTGCATGCGCATATAGATGAAAAATCTGTGATTGGGATTTCCCTTCATACGACGGAGATGCAAAGTGAAAAAGTTCATTTCATATAGCTGTGAAATCAGTGAATTTCTTTTTAGCCCTTTGTTTAAGATTGGTAGCAGTCCCTTTTTAGCACCACCTTTCCTTTTCTTCTCTTTCAGCAGCCTCCAATCGTAGGCCAGCTGAAGACCGAATAAAGCAGTTCAAGCCCGCTTCTGATCTCAACAATGACATCTCAACGATTGCAATCCGTAGGCTAAGAGGAACGAACCTGAAACCTTCACTTCAGGAGAAACAGAGTCTCGCGGGGAAGCTGAGATGGCCGTGGGGGGGTCCGTAGCTCATGTTCAAGCAGGGGTTTCTACGCCCGCCCAGGAATACAGATAAGGAAGTGCAGCCGAAGGTAATGCAATTGTGGAATTCCGTTCAAATAGAAAGCGCCAGTTCAAGGTCAGTCGTGAGCTGTAGGCCGTTTTCAGATAGTAGCGAACCAGAAGAAATTCCCGTAGTTGAATAGGGGGGACGTTGTAAACTTTCCAGCAGATAGTATGGAATACTCTTATCAAAACGAGCACTATACTCTTTCTTAGTTTAGGACAGAAACATACTCAAGGAACGCAAAGCTAACCCTAAATATTTCATATTACCTCAGCTCAAAGGTTGTTTACTCGGATCTTTCTTATCAAAGCGAGGGATTCGTTTCAGGCGAAATCCAATCAGAAGCTATTTCCGCTCTACCATTAATTGAAGCTATTTCCGCACCCCTGTCCGGTGGTTTGAGAAAGAAAGTCGAGACGAAAGAGAGTTATGGCATTTCTAGGATTAGAATACGGTCCTATTGATTCAATCTTTATGCTTGGCACGGAACTCTTGTTTCGAGTGAAAGGGAGGCCCGCACCGCATTCACAGGTAAATTTCCGGGCGGGGTGTGGAAAGCACTATAAGTTAGTTGACTTCTCGACCAAGATGGAGAAAGTTTATAGGTAGCTCACCAGTAGCAAAGCGCTTTCTCGCAGGTAGTATGAAATAAGAAAGTTGCTCACGAGCCTAATATAGATATAGATAGCAAGTTCAGTAGGGAAATAAAGTTCAACTAGAGTAGCTCAGTGGGAAAAGAAACCCTGGAATTCAGTTCAAATCGAAAGGGGAGTTCCCTTACTACTAAAAGAAAGTGGGCATAATATTCTTCTTCTCTTCTGCTTTCAGCTTCGCTTCTCTTTCGCTTTCGGCCACTCCTGCTTTTCGTGTTCACCGCCATCACCATTACCGGCGTCCTTCTTTTGGGCATAAAAAGCTGCTTTCTTAGTATAAAGAGCACCCCCAACCATTCTTTCTGTTCTCTCTTGTGAACTTTCTTCGCTTCTTGTCGAGTTTTCTTTCTTCTTTCTTTTGCCTTTTCTTTTCTGGTTTCGAGGATAGATAAGCTAGGACAGACGAGAATGTATTAGATCTTCTTCCACTTTTCCCTGTCTTATCCGGGGGACAAAGGGCTTTCTTTCCCTCTTTCGAGAGATTAAATTAACCGAGATTCAGAAGGTGAAATACTTTACTTCATCAGTTCCAGGCGTCGGCTTGAAAATGAAAGTGCTAGCTCTCCCTTTTTCTACCCTTCCTTCTTCTTCTTCAAGCTCAAGATAGGGCACCTATTCATCAAGCCCTCTTTATCCGGATCTGGCATTCCTGGGATACATAGTCTGAGCCCCAATCTCATCCCTTTACCCCCTTTATTGAAATTGGGTTTAGCCAATAACTATCCGGCCCTTCCCTCTGATCCCTTGCCTCGGGTGGATTGAGCGACTGACCGACTGATTGACCGAACTTCCTGCCTGCCCGCTGCCCTAACTTCCTTGTAGTAAGAGCATGACCGGGTATTGAGGAATTAGTTGCAAGAAGAATTCAATCAAGAAATGCTGCTACTAAAGTCCTAACATTGGGGCATAGCGTTTTGACTATTTCCTTCCTTACTTGTCGGCGTAACGACTGAACTTTTATTGGGATGCCTTACGACTGTTCTGGATCTATTACCTGCATGACAGGAATATGAAATAGACATTCAATCAACGGGAAGTTTCTGACTACCGTAGTTTATTGGCTCTTAGGTCGGTGAAACTGTCCCTATAGCTAAAAAGTCAAGCCGAGTTCGCGTTCGAGTTCTCTTTTTGTAGACCGGATGGGACCTATAAAACTCTCAACGTTCGTACCTGCAGCTAACAAGTCAGAAGTGTCCCCGGAATCCGAGTTAGCTGTTCTAGTTCAGGACAGGACAGTATGGGACCTCTTGCTTAGGGCTTTGGAAGCGAGCAACCGCAGAAGTAGATCGGAAGTTTCCTGTTTGACAAAGGTAGCATTAGCTAAGTATAAGTAAACAGATCGGGTGTAGCGATAGAGCGGTTTCGTTTACGATTCTATTCAAACAGGCTATTGCGCCTAAGTCAATCCCTCGTATCGGCCGGCTGTCTTATGACGGGAGACGCAACAAGTAGGTGCGAAGCCTTTAAACAAACAAGCTTTCTTCGTTCGCACCTTTTAGCCTCTGTTACAGAAGTGGAAGGATTCGTTGGTAGTTTGCTCTCTTGCTAGAGTAGATATACGCGGATTCGGGTTGCCTAAGTAGAAGGCATGGAACTAGTGATTCCCTTGCGATCTTGTCTTCCTACTATAGAAGGATCAGCGCACGGATCAGGCTGTCTGACTCGCGGAAATAGGCTAATGCTATGCCTAAAAGTAAGCATTGGATGAATGCCCGGGCATTGAGAAGGAAGTCCGCTTTTCTCCATCCTCTATTACAGCATAGTTGGAATTGGATATTTGTAGATCGGATCTTTTCTGGTTCTTGAATACGGCAGGGCCCTTGACTAGGAATTCCGACAGCACCGGTTATGCGGCCTCTTAGTCAATTTGTGATGAATTCTCTTCCTATTCGTTCGCACCCGAGAGAGAGTAGCTTCCTTTCGAGCTGGGTAATCAAAAAAAGTCGAAAGAAAAAAGAGTGGTTATTCCGACATGCCGACAGTGCCATGAGCTTCTTCTTCTTCACTCGGAGTGCTTTCTGAAAGAAGATGCCCTTCCTAAACCAAGACCGGATAAAAGAAGAGCTGCAACTGCAGGGGATTCACTAGCAAAGGTAGCAGGAGTCGATAAATTGGACAATCGGGTAAGCAATTTCATTTGTAAATATCCACCCGGTTGGTATTATTGGGGGGACTCTTAGACACGGTAAGACTATTATGAACTTCAAGCCCTAGTACTTTGACTCTTAGACACCCGCTTGCCGTCTTTCCTGCTTTGCCATTTGACTTGTTTGCTGCAACTTATGGGGCTTACCCTGAGACTGCTCCCAGGGCTTAGGACTCCCGACCAAAAGAAGACTGGAACTTAATGGGCTTAGCTGCAGTTGGATGGCAGGAAGAAGTCTTTTTCTGCAACAGGTACTAGATCTTCCATTGCCTTACAGGAAACTGGCCCTACATTTACAGGGCTTACCAAAGGGGAACTCCAGGTGAAGACCTTATTAAGCACTCCAATTGGGCTTGCTTCCCAAAGATCCTTAGCTTTCTCCCAGGAGTGATACAATGGCAATAGGAGAAATCCCACTATTACGGGCTCTAGGTGGAAAACTTCTTACCCAGAGACTGGAAAACCCTTATGAAAGCCCTTTTTGTTCGCGAAAGAAATGAAACTTCTAAGAGTCCCGATATCCGCTATCAATAGCTTTAGGCACTCTAGATCCGATCCTCGTAATCTATTTTCTAGCGGGCGGCAAAAACACAAAAAAGGGATTTTCTCGACCAATAAAGAGAGGGATTTGAAGCGCGAGCCCTATCAACTCCTTTAGAAAAGAGGAATAGTTCCAGTGATCAGGAATTTGCCCTATCACCTTCGGTGCCTCCTTCTTTCAAACTCACTTTATCCAAAATCGGCTTTCTCATAGGCTTGCTCACTTAAGACATAGTACAGAATAGGGCTTCCTCTTTATCCTGCCTTACAAGGTTAGACCCTTACTACCCTCTAACCCTTAGACAATGGATCGACATGAGAGGGATTAGGAATAGAAGGACCTAGCACTATCATAGGAGTCAGTTTTCTCTCAATGTAAGAACTCTCACTAGAGAGGCTTGCTTACCTTATGACTTCAACTGGAAGGGCAGCGGGAAAGCTACTCCAAGTAAACTGACTAGCCTACGCTAAAGAACCTCTTCGCTTTGCTTTGTTCGAGTCACTTCGTCCCTCTAAACAAGGGAATTTGAAAGCTTTCGTGTGAAGAGTAAAGGTCAAGCTAGAAAGCCAGGTTCTTTCACCAATCCATCGAGTGTAATTCCGGAGTTCTGCATTAAAGTAGAAGCTAGCAAAGCAAGCCAGGGAAGCTAATTGCGACAGTTAAGCTCTTTCAAGTTTGTAATCTTTTGAAAGCTATCCTGTTACAGATCCTGTTAGCAAGCCATTTTCTTTTTAGCCTGTTTCAGGCTGTTTCTGGATAAGCCATGGAAGACTCTGGAGTTTCAGTGTCCGTAACAGTTTTTCCTCCTGCCATGGGGAGTTCCCCACCAGTCCCTCATCTAGTAGCCTTCGTATCTGTCGCCTGTCCTAAAGTCCTAAGGTCTTCACCTGTTCTTTGCCAAAAAGTGAGTTTAAGTTCTAAGCCCATCTTTAGTTGGAGTTCTCCTGCAGCCCTTGGGAATGACCTTAATCGAGAGGGAATTTCCTTTGGCTGTCGGTCCAGTTCCAGTATCAATATTCCAGTCTAAATAAATAGGGGCAGCCTTCTAGGATGATTACCAAGAAGCCGTCTTTCTAGTATGATCGCAGAGCTAGAGTCGGCTCCCCAATTCATTTCTGGGGAAGGGGCCCTCCCTACATGCATAATCTATCCGGTCTCACGTGCCGGGACCTCCTTATGAAGCATGCTTATCAGAGAGGGAGAGGGAGTTTACTTGCTCGACCAGAGGGAGAGGGAGCATTTCTAGGCAAGTTTCCGGCCAGCCAATGAGAGTTTGCTTAGGAAAACAGGTAAGAGATTGAAAGGCGTATTTCAAGCAAACCTGTTAGCGATGTACTTCTAATTAGATCAGTTAAGCCATCCGTAAAGGTCAAGCCCTGTCACTCGACTTGGGATAAGAATTCTTTTTCTCAAATCTTCTTATTCTCCTGGCCAGTTCCTCTCCGCGAACTATTAGATCTATCTTAGCTTTTTTATGAGAATACTATCGAGTTACGAAGTAACGTAAGAGCGATTAAGCGTAAGAGCGTAGTTTACGTAGCGTAAGAGCTTTTTCAAAGAAAAAGCGATAGCTAGAGCGAGCGGAATACTTGAAGCGAGTATATAAAGAACTAGAGTAGAAAAAGCGACTAGTTGGAGAGAGGGGAAGAGCTTCACTCAATCCCTGCCTTTGCATCTTTCTTCTCTGAGCCCGGTATCAAAATGCTTTACTATCTCCCCGAATGAGACAGATTTCCTCTCTCTGCTCTGGAATCAGGAAGGAGAATGCCACTATGGGAAAATAGAATGAGCATGCGTCGGCCTATGCTCAGGGTCACTCTTTTCATAATCTTTCTAAAGTCAAGTCACATCTTTTTGAACTTGATTGAATTCCGGGCGTCGGAGATACACTAAAAAGAAAAAGAAATGAGCTAGATTCGCCACCGGTTAAGGAAAAGAAGAATGATGAGATCGGGTAGCCCGCTTGATTGAGTACTTAGGTCAGACTAGGTTTTGGACTTTCTAACTGAACAATTTCCTAAGGTGAACTATGCCGCCTATGCCCCCCCCCAACAAGAGTATTGGCGTCTAAGGGTTCTCAACAAGCGGTCAAGTTGGTAGGCGAAGATCGGCTATAATTGAAGTGATTGGCGGGGAGCAGCTGATAATCAAAGCGATTGCCTCCCCCAGCCTCTTCCGTTTTGCCATACAATCCAGAACTTTCTCTTTTATCCGTGGAGGAGAACCCCTTACAATGCCAGCCGCCACTCTCCCGCCGGTAGAGCCACTTGTCTTGCCATTGACCTTCCTCTCTTCATGGACAATAGTTGGACTGATGGCACCTGGGAGTTTGGATGCATCCACATTCCCCACAGTGTTGGCACTGATGACAGCTCCATTGCTCACTTCTCCAGTATTCATAAGGTTGCCAAATGGGTTTGAAGCTTCCCCAGCTCGAAGGCCCGTCCCTCCCTTTATTCCAGGATTAAAATCACGCCCATTTGGGCTTTCAACTCTTCAATCTCTTCCCTCAGACTCTCAGTCTTCCCATTGATACCAGGAATAACAGAGGAGAATGAAGCAACTCGTTCACCCCCGGCTACCATCGTCCAGAGCTCCACCATCTTTCCTTTCCTTCAGCCCAGAATACTCAACGTGGCTTGATTCAGGACCAGAAACCAGATCCTTTTCCATAAAGCTGCTAGCAGAACCTTCATTTCCATGAACCTTCCTCTGCTGCCACATCTCCCCTTTTAGCTTCTCACTACTCAGATCAGCGACAGCTGCAGCCTCCATGGCCGAATCTAACACCTGATGGATATCTAGCTGCCTTATCCGAAAGAAGAGCCCTAAAGACTTTGCGTTCCATTAAAGATGATAACGGCCACATGGTTAATGGGGAGACTAGCATCAAGGCTGCTGCATTTTATCATTTCCAAAAGATCTTGGGACAGATCAGATCTTGCAATGTAAACTGAAATTTTTAAAAAAGTACTCAAATAGGTAGGGTGACTTTTTTAACCAACTATTCCATTTTCCGATCCAAAGAGAAGAAAGAGAGAAGAAAGGAACGAAAAAGAAAATAGAAGTTGCTAACTCGAAATCAAATTCTGAAAGATTTCGTTGAAATGTTGAATCCACTTTTATTCTTTCTCTTTTCGAACTTATTATAATTTAAGAAATTCGAAAATTCAAAGAAGGGAAGGGTAGGGATTAGTCACTGATATTTGATTATATCTCTAATCGTCTTCACCCCTCCCATGTCAATAACTAAAACGAAAAAAAGGGGAATATCAACGCATCCGGAAAAAAACGATTGATCTCTATCAATAAACCTGCTAAAGACCCAAACCATAAAGTACTTACTACCGGTGCCACGGAGAGATATGTTTTTAGATCTCGCATTTTAAATCCTCCTTATTTATTGTAATTTGTAATACATATATGATCAGACATATATGTAATTAATGATCACTTGTATTTGTACGCGGAATGCCTAATTCAAATTGAAATGTACAACGATTCAGTAGCTATTCCTTTTCTTAAAAAAAAAAGAAAAAAGTCAAATGAAAAGGACTTTGCAGAACGATCTATAAAACAATTGATATGGTTTGAGTTTGATTCTTCAACTCAATTAGTAGTACTTCTAGAGTCCACTTCTACCCCGTACTACTAGTGAAAGAGAAAATGTAAAGACTACCATTAAAGCAGCCCAAGCGAGATTTACTATATCCATGTGAATTATGTCCTCTATCTCTATGAAGGAATTATTCCATTATTGTTCACTAATCATTATTATGTTCATTAAGAATAGTGGAATCCCTGGCGAAGAGTCAAAAGGGGATTCTAACCTGATGAAACAATCCAATAAACTCACAATTATAAAAGTTTCTTATATGATTTCTAGTAGAATCGGAAAACATTAAGCACAAGCAAAATACGTAGATACACCCCTGGAAGTTTCAAGGGAATGGTACTAACATGTAGTAATAATAAGACCTAGTCTTTTTTTTGTTGACCTTCATTTCATTAAGTAAAAAGTATCAAAATATAGAGTCAAGATAGATCACTATCTATCACATACCCCTAATTTCGCATTTTAGCTAATCCTTACGTTACGTCTCCTGCTTGTCTATGTGAAACAATCAGAAGATAGTCTATTACATTAAAGACAATTATCTTTTCATACGAATAAAGTATCTTTCGACCTTTCCGCAACTAATAATGAAATTCCTCGTTCGTCTATCCAAATTAATTGAAGACCCAGTTAATAAACACTACATTAATAACAGCTCTGTCATATCAAGATTTAACGATTCTTTTTCATTCAAAATTCACTAATATAATCTTTCCGTGAATGGAAGCCTAGACGCAAGGATTTACAGCATTTTCATTTTAGAGACTTTCTGCTTTTCCGATATATTATAGATAACAAAAAATGACATCAGAATAGAACAAGCCGATACCTGCCCGGAGGTTGCCCAATGGCGAGTGTAGCGAAGGTCACCTCCCATCCCGTGAAGGGGCATACGTCATAAGGGGGCGGGGGCTATAGTGGTAGCAGCGGTATCCCATTGGATTTAGTAGAGATTGAGTTGGTGTTCAGTGTACCTTAGTACAAGATTGAAAAGAATGCTTTTTCATTCCAAGTGCAAGTAAAAATCCCATGCTTTTCTTGGTTAACCGCCAAGCTACCCTCATTAAGTAAGACTGTTGGTCTTGCTAAAGAGAAGAGTCTTTAAGCTACCTAAACAAAGAAATAGCCTAAAGCGGAGCAAAAAAAAAGAAAGAATCTTTTCTATGAATCCACATATTCTTGGTTTTTTGTCAGACATGATCAGAGACATATTTACAATAGCCGGAGTTGGGTATATTCCTCTCGTAGTGTTACTGGGGGCAGGACGCCTGCGAAATTTAAATGAAGAGAATATGGCCGAAAGGCTGGGAGACCTTTGTTTTGACACTATAAAGGAACTCATTAAGGATAAGATAGAAGAGTTGCTCCAAATCTATTATAATCAGAATTTGCGGGTATTTTTGTACGAATTTCTTTTTAGCCCTAACAAGCTCTTTAAAAATGAGAAAAGGTTATCTCATATAGCTGACAAATGATAGATTTGGTTGAACTATCTAGAGTCCCGTTCTTCGGTTGATTTACTTGATTGGCCAGTCGAGCACAAACTCTTAAGAATGGTCGTGAGCGGGAGTCGAACCAGGGCAAAAGACAGACCCGGCGAATTACCTCTATTCCATCACGAGTAACGCGGTTCAGCCACTAAATCCATTCTATAAGGCCTAGTCCGCGGGCAGAATCGGATGCCTGCCGGGGGGCGGATCAGTCCTCATACAACCTCTCTTACAGATATTGAGTGAAGAGCCCCGCCTCACCACTCCCCTTCTGCTTTTCACAGAAGCCACCACAGGTGACTCGCCATGAAAAACGCCTGCCTTTCACGGCGTGAACGAAGTCCTGCTCTGCCCTACTTTGGCCTCTCTCTAGCAAAACACCGGCATTCAAGCCCAAGCCCAGGGAAACTTTAGCCGGCCGTTGCGAGACCAGGGAGCTTTAACAGTTGCTACTTAGACTATGTGCTCAGATTATGCTATTCTATTAGTAGCTTTCGGTCTCGATTCACCCTTGCCTCTACGGGATCAACTACTACTTCGCTTAGGCAAAAGATTGACTAAGTATGTATCTGTCTACATGTGCCTCCGTCTATGTTCCCCCTTCCCCGGAAAGGGGATCAGACGTATAGGACAAAAAAAAAGAAAGAAGAGAAAGAACCGGGAGTTGGCGCCTACATAACTGGTTGCTTGCTTACCAAGCCATCCTGGCAAACTCTTCCGCTTCCGGCAACTTTTCGTAATAAATATACAAGTAAAGCCCCGAGGAGAAGAACAACTTTCGCCCCGGAGAATGGTAATACTTACTACGTACATTCTCATTCTCAAGATTCAACGCTATTCCTTTCACACTGCCCTTCTTTTGAAGGAAAATTCTTTATCCTATTCTGCTAATTCTCTTCTTGTTGCACTATGTCCAAGCTTTTCGATAGCAGTGGAACAAAAGTAACCATCGGATTTAAAGAATGAACCTTCCTTCCAAGATGTATGTCGTCCGACCCAACCTCAGACTCTTTCTTCCCGACCTATTTTACTCTCTGGCCGCAGTTATTTAGGTGGTATCCCGAGATTGAAGAGATCGAATTACTCCCGGGAACACACGAAACAAAGATATGAACTAGGGAAATAGAAATGGAAAAGAGATGTTTCCATTTCATCAAAATCATAAGCTTTTTCTACATCCATATGATCTACTAAAGTAGATCGGTATTGCCCATATAATGAAAGCAGATCTTGGTCCACGGAGTCCCAAGAAGGTAAGAACTCCAACCTGTCCGATGCTTCTTCGGCCAAATACGATATACAAGTGGGACCTGCACTATGAGCAAGCTGTGCGAAAAACCGCTTCTTTTTTCCGGTTTCGCAACAACTTGGGCGAAATGGGGTTCTACCGGGAAACCATGGATTTTTTAGTTTTCGCCATTGGTTACTGGTCGAGCCACTGGAATGGAATGAGATAAGAATCTCTGGAGAGCTTTCCTCTCCACTTACTCGTAACAGGCTTTCCCTCTGTAGAAGACTTCTTCCTAATGGCATAATTGTCCTTCGTTCTTTCTAATTCATTCACTTCAAGGCTGGTTCTGAACGCCGCGTAACATCATCTTCAACCAATCTCCACCGTACGCCTAGGCTTCCAACGGAACGCCTTGCCGCCCCGAAGCTAAGCGCTTGAAAAGCGCGCTAGCCCCGACGCGATGCGATTAGTGAAAGCAGCCGCCTATGCTCCAGGCGGAGATTCTCGACCCCGAGAGAATAGAATTCTTTTTCCATCTTCTCTCCCTCCAGCCCGGCACGATAGAGGCGGGCCTCCTCCTTAAAATAGTGCCTTCCTTTCTCTTCCCAGAAGCGAAGTTCTTTCTGGGCCTCTTCTAACTCCGCCTCGATAATTCGATTTTTGAGGCCGGGTGAAGAGGAAGGTTCCGGCTCCGGGTCCGGAGCCATGTTAAGATCAAATGGGGGTCGTATCCCACTCGATGAAGCAGGGGCATTCATGCCAGTGAGTTCTCCCATCCCCCCTGCGCCGGAGCTTCCTGCGCCAGACGTCCCGGCCGGAAGAGGTACTCCCCCCTCCATGCAAGAGATAAGAGCCCCACCTAGCGCCGAAGCAACGAAACTGGCTCCGCAACTTATCCACACTTCGGGCATTAAGGAGCTTACACCTTTAATAAAAAGAGCCCGCCCTACTCGTGTGGATACCATCCCAAAGAACTCCCACTCCTGGGCCCACCAGCTAAAGAGAAAGAAAAGTACAACTAACATCAAAAAGAAAGTCAATTTGATGAAAAGTGCTCTTTTCTTCCGCTGCGATTCTTCCTGAATAGCCTGGATTCTACCGTCGAGAGTCACTTTGAAAGTATTGCCTAAACTCTTACGACTCAATATGATAAAGCCTATAAAACAACGAGCTACTATCATTTCTTCATTATAGATTGAGATCTTCTTCGAACTTAATGCACAAATAGATGGAATAGCAGCAAATAGCATCTTTCTAGCATGCATATTCGTGGAAGTAAATCTCATTATGAAAGCTTATCTCTATCCCTTCAGCAGCGGAGCGGGCTGTGGATAAATAATTTGTGAAATAACTTTTGAATCGGACGCGCTCGTGATCGCCCCAAGTCAAAATAAAAAGTAAAGAAGAGGACTTCGTATTAAGGACGAGTTCGATCCATTAGGTTCTTCGATTTGTTCGGAAAAGAAACGAGAGACAAGAAAACATCTTTGATTACGATTAAAAGGAACAATCTCAAATAGACCAAGATAAAATTTCGGGTCATTTCTTGGTGAACATGATCTGCCACAATCTCTTCGATCCCTTCATTTATGTGCCAGAATAAAGAGAGATTTGGTAGGAAAGTGGAAGAGACTTTTTTGTATATGAAAATCAAAGGGAGTGGGAAAGCTGCAGTAATTCTTTGGAAAAGCCCGATTCTCTTTGTCTTCGAGCTTTCATTCCTCAATCCACTGTTTCGTTTCTTCATATACCTCCCCACCAATAGATAGAGACAAATGGGAATAACCGAACCACGTCTACAAAATGCCAGTACCATGCAGCTGCTTCAAAGCCAACGTGATGCTCCTTGGTCAGATGACCAAGATATTGGCGAATACCACATATGATCAAGAAAAGAGTACCTATAATCACATGAAAACCATGAAAGCCAGTTGCTAAGAAAAAGGTAGAACCATAAATACAGTCCGAAATAGTGAAGGGTGCTTGATAATATTCCATTCCTTGAAAGCCAGTGAATACTAGAGCCAGCGAAACGGTAGCTACTAAAGCGTAAACAGCTCGTTTTTCCTTCCCCGCGAGTATAGCATGATGAGCCCAAGTTACGGCAGCTCCGGATGAAAGGAGAATAGGGGTATTAAGAAAAGGGATTTCCCGAGGATCTAAAACCCAAATCCCTTTTGGGGGCCAAATACCTCCGATCTCTACCGTAGGTGCCAAAGAAGAATGAGAAGAAGCCCGAAAAAAAGCAAAAAGGAACATAACCTCCGATACGATGAACGGAATAAAACCATATCGAAGTCCTAATTGTACAACTTTGGTATGATGTCCTTCCAACGTGGATTCACGTAGAACATCGCGCCACCATACGAACATGGTATATAGGATAAATATGAGGCCCAAACTGAGAAGTGTTGCACCCCCTTGAAATGGGTGCATGTACATCACACCTCCTACGGTGGTTGCCAAAGCTCCGAGTGAACCCGAAATAGGCCATGGACTTGGATCTACCAAATGATAAGAATGCCTCTGAGATTCAATCATAAACCACTTAGCCTCGGTTGTATGTAAACCCCCCCTTCACCCCCACCCCCTAAAGTGGTAAAGAGGGGCTTCTAATTTCTTTTTTCTATCTGACAGGACAAACAAATAGGAAGGGATGGTTCTTTCATTGCATTGATAGAAGTCTAACTAGAAAAAGATCTCTCTATTACTTTGAGAAGAGAATCGTTGGTTTGACCGACGAACTACGTGGGAAAATGGACCTTCTTTCTTTGATTTTCAGCAAGCATTTTTGGAAAGTCACAATTCTATTCAGTTCGGTTTCGGAAAACTAGCTGGTCGCGGATTAGTGCGTTCTGCGCCGCCGGCGTCCTAAAATCAAAGGCGCAGGTTGATCTCTCTGGTTGAGGCTGCATTCATTTTGACACGTGGGAAGTCCTTACTCTCCTAGTGGCTCGGCTTGGTCTCGCTCCCTTCCCGCACTATTCCTCCCCACTAAAAAGATTGATAATCTCGATAACCTTTCTGAACGTCCGTCTTCGCGGGGCGATTTGAAAAGGGGTATATCTTTCTTGTAGTGCCTTCCATTCCACTATTCAGATCGAGAAAGAATCTCTTCCTAACGACCAAGTAATAATGAGATTAAAAAAAGATGCTTCCTTGGCCGTGTGGAACATGGATTAGCATTATGTCATTCCTACAAGTGATCACCCATCCAGGATTGGAAGAAGTGCTATATGAGGACTTCGAGATCAAATCTAATATGTTTCTTTCCATTCCTCGTGAGCCACTTATTTCTCCGAAACAAGAGATCAAAGTGATTTTCCTCCTTTTTCCCAATAAGTCGACGGCGTTACACCATTGGGATACTTCGAATAAACTAGAGTACATATAGGACACACCGGTGCTAAAACATTTTCTCAAGATATCTTCCAAACTGTTGGGGTCGTTGCTCCGGATGTTGTTCCCCCGGTGTGAAACCAGTTGGTTCCGTAGTTTTAGAATTCTGCTGATCCCAAGTACTCCATCTCCATCATTGCATATGGGAATATAGAAAGTAAAGAGGAAAAGGCATGACCAGAAGAATTGTGTGAAATAAGTGAATTTATCCAGTTGAGGCATTCTTGATTGAGAAAAAATGATTCCCTCCAGAAAAAAAGTGGTTCTTACCTTCCTGTACGAGTAGTGAAGAACTATAGAGAGCTGTGGTTGGTTGTTGACCAACGGAAAGCATGGGAGAAAGAAGGAGTCACAGAATTAGATCCAAATTCTGGATAGCCCTACTTACGTTTCTATAGGGAGTGCTCTGCCGAGTGCCATTTCTTTCGATTTGGTCCAAATACTCATCTAAGGTACGTTCAGAAAGCGCGTTCACCCCACGGTTAAAGAGGATTCCCCTTATTTCGAACCTCTTTTGATGGATATCCTCCCGATTATATCCATCGTCCACCAATGCAGCTTCTATCTTTGTTTCTATAGGCACCTGCCTCTCCAGGATTCTCACGAATGGCCCGACGTCCGACCAACTGTTTCTCCCGAGGAAATACAAACTTAACCGTAGCTGAAGTTCCTTCCACCTATCCTCCACGGACATTAAAGGCTCTTCTAGTTGGGGAATTTCAGGTGGGACAGGAATCTGCACCGGTGCCCCTTGGGGAACACCGGTGTCGGGGGGAACCTCCGGATGTAAATTTGGCACGGGAGAAGGAATTCCCCCGTCGCAGGCGGCTATTTGGATGTTTACACAGATTATTAATAAAAACGCTATTGCAAAGAAAAAGGGCCGCATTGTGAGAGGGCGGGAACGAAAAAGAGCAATCAAAACGGGATCCCTTTTCATACGTAGGATAACCGCAGAGGCAACTATAAAAAATGAAAAAAAAAAAAGGTAGTTTACTTGCTTAGTGTGAAACGCTAAGGAAACGGCAGAAAAAATGAATTCGCCCGAAGAGGGCTCGTTTGGAACAAGTTCCACCGGGCCCGAAGTGAAGAATAGCCATTCTAGAAAAAGCATGCCCCCCTTCTTTTTTAACAATATGAAATCCACACTTTGACACCTAAGATTCCGTAACGGGTAGATACTTCCGCAGGAGCATAATCTATTTTCTGGTTAAATACATTACGAGATATTTTTCCATACTTTCCGCATTCAGTTCTAGCAATTTCTGCGCCTTTTGATCGACCTGAACAACATATACGGATCCCCTCAACCCCTTTTTTCATTACTAATGGAATATCCTTCACTATTTTACTAAAAATGGAACGAAATGATCTTGTTTTGTTTCTCAGTTGAAAAGAGATGTCTTGAGCAATCGGAGAAGCACTTTGATAAACAGATTTGATCTTGACCGACTCAATTAAGGTATTAGTGTTTGTTCTATTAGACAACAAAGATCGCATTTTTTTCACTTCGTTCAAATAAGAGTTGTACCCGTACGGAATTCTTCTGTTTCTCAGTATGATCTCTATCATCATCTCTATTCCCCTTATCAATTCTCCTATCCTACCTAGGTCTATGAATTTCTCTATCAATTCCATTACCTTATCCTTACCCATGAGGTTCCAACATTTGATCCTTAATTGACCTAGGAGTTGTTCCCGGGCATCCTCAAAAAAAAGGTTATTATACATCCCAATCCCATCCCTTGGAAAGAAAAAGGTAGCACCGAAAAAAGGAAAGAGCGAGATGGTGGTTTTTGTTGTTCCCGAGAAGCGAAGATCATTCGCTTGGCGGATGAAGCGGGTCAACCTCTTTTTGGCTTCGGCCAAACACTTTTTCTCGCTGGTCGAGCTTTCTACAAAAAAAGCGATGCGAGAACGTATTCTCTTATCTAAGCTTCTTCCCTGTGCATTCGCTCCCCCCATCGTAGATGGTTCAGCCACGCCCGGTGCCACGAAATGATTGAGAACTACGACGGGGTCGAAATTCATTTGGTTCTTTGTATTCAATAAGTATTGCATGACCAAATAATTGAAGGAGGGGCGCACTGCAGGGAGGGTCCTTTTAAGTAGATGCCTCGTCGGGCCGTCGGAGCGGGACTTCTTTGGCAAAAAGAACTTGAATAACTTAGTTTTTCTGAAGGAGTCGTCATTTTCTATCAGGAACGCTATGTCATTTACAACCCCGGCGTATTTCGGATGCTTGAAGGCCCTGCTGACCCGAAGTGATTTAGAAAGATTCTTCTTTATCGATGGTGATCGGTCATGGTATCCATAGCGTTGCTTCTTTTTCGGCCAAATCCTAATTTCGTTTTGCTTCTCCCGGTCGTCGAGCCTGATCGACTCGACTCTTTTCCCTGCCCCCCGGCCTCTCACTTCGTTTCGTTCTTCTTCTGTATCGTCGCTTGAATGAAGACACCCGATCGGCCCGACTTTCCCAAATGCCCACCACCGGCCCTTCTCCTTTCCGGGTCTGGATTTTTCGTGTCGTTTCAGTCGTCGTGGTCGACGGGGAAGAAAGAAATGAATGAATGTTCTTTTGGGAAAATTTATTATAATACACGTACCGAGACGAAAGCCAAAGGTCAGTCTCGTAGGTGGACGTATTGAACCGAAATAAGATCTCAGATTGACATCTTGATACACTGATTTACCATAATAATAAATAGAGTCAATGGGGACTCCGCCGTGGGAAGAGCCGCTTCTTTCTTGCTTGATAGTGGGGGCTTCCATTCACCAACGCAGACAAAAAGTGCTCCCCGAACCGTGCAGGATAGTCACCCATCACACGGCTCTCAAACCCAACCCGTGGTGGATCCCGGGGGGCAAAGTCAAAGCGCTTGATCCTTTGCCCCATACTTTGAGATGCTCCTCCCCGCCGATCAAGCAGCGACGCTGCTCGTGATAGGCTTAGCTTTAAGCCGCTATCGTTCGGTTCAAATAAGTCAAAAGTCCTTTCGGTCGGTTCGCTCAGGCGGTCTTCCCTTATCTTCCCTTACGTTCAGAGTGGTTTTGGTTTTTTAAAGGAGCACCGGCCGAGCGCCCTGAATGAATAAGAAATGGACAGCATAGGGAATCAATGATTCTTATTCAACCGAGTTGAAGCTAGCAACATGTCGATTACACACCGGAGGTTGGTAAGAACTGAGGGACAATGCCCCCCGGCCCGCCGGCAAAGCAACTGGTACTTGATCGGGCGGGGGGGGGCGGTTTGGTTTCGCGCAGCGCCCTCGCAGCAGGAAGAGGCTGTTGTCATTTGAAAGGAAACGCCCCGGGTTCCAAACCTGCGTGAAAAAAAACGCCCTATATATTCTATTAGTAAAGCCTAAATGTCCTTCTAAAGCGCTAACGCGCCTTATATTATTTGGTAAAGCAACCTTTCGCCTTTATTGATATGATATAAAACAAGCTTACTTACTAATAAAGCGGCAACAAGCACCTTCTTTCTCAAAAAGTAAAGTTTCGCGCCTTTAGAAAAATGGCAGCGTTAGCGCTTTACTAATACTTATATATAATATATCAAGTAAAGGCTCTTCTCCTTTTCTACTAATCTACAACTCTCTTTACTGAGCGAGACTCCATCCATATCCCTACTAGTGGTTCTTTTTTTTTCTATTCTATCATTTGTTTGACAGCTTAAACCAGGCTCCATTTTAGAGAGTTTTCGGTCTTAATCAAGATAGGTCAGGGGCGCGTCAGAACGGTCGGTGGCTGCTTAGTCTCATCCGAGAATCTCTTTGTACTGCTTTTTTTCAAAGAAAAAAAAAGAAAGAAGGGGTTCGATTTAGGCTCCTTCCCTTACAGAGCATAGCTGCGCTAGCAGGTACTACGAGCCCTCTGTCCCGCGCATCTAACCAGCTCGCGTGGTTCACCGGTTCCACCGAAAACTCTCATTTGTTGAAGCGGAGCATAGTGCGCTTTAGGCGCCGAGCGAGAAACGTCTCTTCTTTCGTTTCGATTTATTCACTGATCTGAAACTTTGCACTTGTTTTCTTATTGATTCCAGGGGCGGCGGCGTTCTTGAATGAAGTCTATCCGAACCGAATTAGCACTTCTCAGATCAGGCTAGGCCTCTCCGGCCGAGCTGGGCGCCGGGGCCCTGGATGCGCTAGCGATCGGCACATAGGGGAGTGGTTGCCCGGGTTTCTCGGCCTGGTCTCCTGCACCTCGCATTCATGATATCTACATTCAACTGTGCCCCGGAGACACGGTCGAAGCACGCCCGCCCAGTGTGCTTCTTTCACGACATGCTCTGGTCCCGGGTGTCTTCCAGTGGTCTTCTAGCGTTAGAAGAAGTCGTGTCCGTCCCGGACATCTGCAATGTCCTCCCACGCTTTTTTTTAATATAGGACAAACTGAAGGAAAAGACTGACCCATTCGGTGACTTTCGCGGTCGCCCTCACTGAACCGACTTGAATCTGAACTACGATTCAGATCAAGTCTTACCGACATCGGATTTCCTTTTCGTGCCATATGCGCTTTTACTTTACTTTACCCCTTTTGATTCCCGGTCCAATATTTGTTCTCGAAAGTCTTCGTTTTCGTTGCTCTAAGGTACACCCGAGCACCTTTTGGTGATGCGATGGTTTGATCCTATCCTCTCTCTCACTTGAAGCCTTCAAACAAAGAAAGCTACTCCGCTATATATACTAAAAATTTTTCATATACGAGATTTCTGTTCCATTCCTGCCGACACTAGCTGTATGTAAGACCACTATAGTATGATGGACTAGGCGTCCCCAACTGCTACTGTTTTTGACTTCCCCCAAAAGGTCTTTGGCAATCTCAATCCTATTCTTCTGCTTCTGCTTCTCCGTTTGGATACATGGTAACATGTCCCCCGTATTTGGCGAGGGAAAGGATGATGAGCGAACTCTTTCGAGCGGGGGAATATTCCAATTCCAATTTAAATTGCTAATTGAGTGAATTAAGCAAGGGGGATCTCGAATTGTCTACTTGAAGGGGGGAGGGGGGATGCTTCCCATCCCGCAAAGGAGCCGTTAAATCTTTTCTTTTTCGATTTCCATTTCGCGCTAGGGCACTCATCCGTTGCTTGTTTGTAGTTATGTCAGGCAAAGGTATTCTCCCTCTTTTTTTTTGAAGTCCATTTTTCGGGAAAGCGAGCGAAGACTTTAACCCGCTGCTCCTTTTTGGTCTCTCACCCGTGGAGTCCATTCACTCCACTGATCGAGCAAGCACGGCCGTATTCTACTTGCATGTGTTAAGCATATAGCTAGCGTTCCTTCTGAGCCAAGATCATACTCTTCTTTTGAGTATGATTGGGCCCTGCAGTGGTAGAACCTGGCGAACCAGGCGTACTACCGAACATTGATTCTCTCTCCGGAGCCTATATATGCAATATGCACCAACTCGAGAAAAATCAAAGAAAACTACAAGCAACTACATCAACAACCTCTATTCCTGACGTGAACGGACGCTTTCAGTTAGTTATACTTATAACGTTATATATATATATATATATATAACAATAAAAAGCGTGTGATATCTATCAACAATAGTTTCAACCAAACTCTTAGTTTTCGAAGGCCGAAGAAGAATAGCTTGCAAGTTAGACAGAATTCTGGTTAACCGTGAGATTGTTACTCTCTTCTCCGAAGCTAGAGTTATTACTGGTACTAATGGACTATCTGACCATGCCCCAGGCATTATTCAGTTGAATCACTCAGTGCAGCACAGCCATAAACCTTAAAGGTTTATTAATGCGCAGTCTAATCATCCCCCCTTTCTCCGAACTGTGAAGCAAGCGTGGAATATCCGAGTTGAGGGCAACCCCATGTTCCAAGTGTCCAAAAGCTTAAAGCGGTCAAAGAGGCGGGTTAGAACGTTACCACCTTTGGCAAAATAGCTGAAAGAATCAACGTCCTTAAGGATGAGCTGTACGAGAAACCATTCTTGCGAAGGACCAAGGAAATGAGCAAGCAGCGATGGATTAAACTCGAAAACTATATGAACTTAATGCAATGCTTGACGCGGAGGAGTCTCTTATGAGACGGAAATCTCGGGTCCTGTGGTTGAAAAATGGAGATAGAAAGACAAGAACTATATGAGCTGCCTTATCCGATCTTTTGAGGGCTTTCCTATGAATTTCCTAGTTCCATTGGATTAGTTTTAGTTGAAGGACAAAGAAATGAAGTATATCGCTGCTTCGGCAAAACTGCTGGGGGAGTACCTGATAATGCCAATCGTAAGAAAAAAGGTAGTTCTCCTCCGGACCCTCGCTTTTCGGCTGAGTGGGGTAAGCCGCGTTCGTCTATCGAGCTACTCCGCTTCGCTACGTTCCTTTGCGCCCGTTTCACCATTTATACAGACTAAGACGGGCTTCTCGCCCCACCTCCTTTCGGAAGAACTAACCGCGAGACTTTCAAAATTTTATTTAGCGGGAGCCTTGCTTTCATAATTGGATTCATCGGCTCTGTCACGACTTATCCACGAAATTCCAACACCGGTACCAAAAAAAAAAAAGAAACCGTTGAAGTCTTTAGTAGATCTGGTTCGGTGGAGGGACTAGAAAAGAAAGAATCGGGCGGCGCCCTCTTTACTTTTTGATCCGAAACGGTGGCTGCTCGTCCAGATGCTAGATATCTACGCGGCGCAAACTAAGTTGATAGGGCCAAAGTAGTCTACTTGCTTACCATGCCTGAGGGAGGGCCTCCGTCGAATCATAAAATATCGTCAGAGGATAGACCAGAAAGAAGGTGTCAAAGGGCTTGGCGAAACGCCCCGAGGGAGTTTACCTGCTCCACCTAAATGTATCAAACAGCAGCAGCGTACAACAGAAAGAGCTAATCCGCAGTTCGTCGATATGTCCCTTACTCTTTACTAAACCTAGGCCCACACCTTTGCTCATTCAAAAAGGAAGATGCGCTCGGGGGAAAACAAAACCAGAATAAAGATAAAGAAAGATCTTGAGACCGCCGCGGTGCGTACATCGTAGATTAGGAGGAATAACCATCAGAAAAAGACTCACCTCCAACTGAAGCGGACAAAGAAGAAAGGAACTCCGTTTTAGCTTCACCCCAATCGAAGGCCCGTATAGACGCTCCGACAACTCAACTACTACTGCGGGTCAACCCCCGTCCCCTCTCCTTTCAGTCGGCGGGTAACCTCCTCCTTCTTTTGCTTTGTGATTGGATGAACCGGCTTTGAATGAATCTGCTTTGGAACCAGCCTTGTATTAGTCTTAGTATTTTCCATTTTTATTTAAGAATAGGCGGTCAAGTACCATTCCTATTTGTCCACGAAGCGAAGCCAACAGAGATAATATCTCATTCCGGTTTAATCTCTTAGTAAGGAACCGCCGATTGATGGTTTGAACGGAGTAGCCCGACCAAAAGAATTGGAGTGTCTGGGCGAGGAACGGAGCTCTTTTCGTTGCTTCCACTGCCGCTTTCTCCGGATCTTCCTATCCATAGAGAGAGCGGGCAACCTAATCGGGTTTAAATCAAGAAGAGCGGGTGTTCGGCATTCCAACTCTGGCATGATCAAGGCCCCAGCAGCTCGGATAGGAGTTCAAATTCTTATGTTTTCGTATGTAAAAAAATTCCTACTAATTAACTAGATATGGTTCAAAATGCTACCAGACACATGCCAATATCAAACTTCCTCCGCCTGGACTGATCTTTATTAAATCCCCTGAGCAATGCGCAGAATTTGCTATATTGAAAGCGGCTTTCATAAGTAAGCAAGTACTGTTGACGAGGCAAGGTCTTTGTGAGACCTAACCGTGGCAGTTCGAATAAGAGTTACCGACCGGCGAGCACACCGAGCTTCAATTCGAGATGGAACAACGCGCGAAACTCCTGATTTCCATGACCTGTGGATGACATAGCTTAGCTTGAGGATGCCGCTGCTCTTTCCCACCAAGGGATGTGACTTGAAATTTCTCGAATGCACTGGTGCTAGGTCGCCAGGATAAACAAAAACTATACTTCCACTTCTCACAGATTCTGTAGTGACGGAATGGCTCTTGTATTTATCTAGCTATTTAATTATTTCTGGTGAACCCTAGTCAATTCCATCATACCGGAAGAAGCCAAAGGCAAAGAAGTCTAGAAACTTCTCCGACGACATCATATGTTAAAGAGAGTCTCGTCGTGTTCAGGCGGCTAAGCTTACCAGCAATAGAACTACTTAAAGTAGGCTGTTCGCTCTCTGCCGGTCGGTTTGATCCCAATGAGGGAGCTCAAAGCAACCAGAGTTTCTGCCTCAACTAAACCTGTTCCTATCTTTCCTTTCGAAGCGGTATATGCGGGACTTTTAAGATCTAGCTCTTTTCCGGGCAAATGATTCAAATGAGAGCTGTGGAACACATGCATAATTGGATTAGCTTACTATTGATGATAGGGCCCAAGGAACAGAGGCACCAGACTTAGTAAAGTAAAGGGGGTTTATCTCTCTAAAACAGAAACAGAATAGGAGACTCAGATCTAGGCCCTTCGGGCAGGCGATCCCAACATATGACAGCCCGGGGCAGCAGCCGAGGTTAGGGCTCTTGCCATTGGATTTAACGATAACTCTCGGCGCAACGTTAAATTAGGGTCTAAAATAGGCTGTTTTGGGACGGGCAGCAAGCAGTAGATATGTGTTTACGATACCGAGGTCAATGCATGAAAAACACTTGCTGGTTCATCCAATCGCAAGACGAAAGAAGAGGTATAGTTTTCCAACCGGAAGAAGAATTCGTGCAGAGGCAGCTAAAGAGCTCTAAAGCATTGGCTTGCCCCTCATGGATACGGTAGCTCTCTAGAGAGCTTCTATGCCTTTCAGTTTCAAACTAAACAGAGGAGGAAACTCAAATTGGAAGAGGAGTGGAAGTAGCTCAACTGGCAAGGAAGAGGAGTGGAAGTAGCTCAACTGGCAAGGAAGAGGAGTGGAAGTAGCTCAACTGGCAAGGAAGAGGAGGCAGCCAAAGGCCATTAAACCTCGAGAATTGGTTAGACCAGACAGGAATAGAAAAGAAATTCGTTGGTTGTTACAATCTACGTTTGGGGGATGTCTTGGCTTTGTGATTGACAGATATAGATTCATCTCCACCCTTCGCGGGGCTCCCCTTTTTGTAAGAATTTGTGCATGAGCGACTTAGTGGTTAGCCGAGCTAGTTACTCACTCCATGGCATGATGGGAAAAGCCCCCTTCTGATGGTTGAGCGGGTAAAGCCCTTATGAAAAGAGTGAACCGGGCGTAGCGTAGAGGCTGCCAAGAGAGCTTTAAACCTCTATCTTACACCTGGCAGGAGATGTAAATACTTACTTTCGGGTTATTGGCCTCTGGAACAAAAATCATAGGATGCTAGCTAGATTGATTGGTAGATTAGAGGTCTTCCGTCTAGCCTTTTGCTCCTTATCTCAGACAGAGCACAACGGGTAAGGAAAGTGCTGTTATGTTAGGCCGGAGTGTCTTTTTCTTCAGGGAGAGGCTCGTCGAGCAGCATTTGGTGATTTCATTATCCGAGAGTGGGACGAAGTCTTTCTTTTCCTTTTAAATTCTTAAAAAAAAATCCGCATTCAGTCTCTCAACTGAGATCTACGACATTTCCTCTAACCTTTGGTAATGTAAGCTAATCCAATAATGGAACTACGGAATCTGTAGCATGTTTACCCAACCTCTGCCCTTTAGATAATGCATCCGATGGAAGAAGGCTAGCTTTCGTTAGGGAATTTCTCATCACAGAAGGAACGAAGTAGCTTGATCGAAGATAAGAGAGAGGAGAAAGCCATACGGGATGATATTCTAGTACTTTATAGCACAGTTTACCTGTCATTGATAGGGCCCTGGTATTATGGTTGAGCAAGTAAACAACTACCTTGATTTCAAAGCGCAACCGCTGTTCAAAGAATATCAATGCGGCGGGAGTATAACTATGGCATTAATAATTAGAATTCGGAAACCTTTGTCAGTCAAGTCCAAGTCTGCCTCTCTCGAAAAAAGCTTAGCCATCGTAGAGCGGTCGACCTAAACGAGAATGGATACGGCATGAGAGACGATACGGACGAGTCATAAGCGCGGTCGGGGGTCCCATCCCTTTTGCAGGGAATGGTTTTTTCCGGTTGTTTGTTCCTTGGTCGAAACATCGGGTACCGACTCATTGAAACAGCAAAACTTTTCTGTAGGATATATGTGGTTGCACCGGAACTACTCTACTTTTTGGAGGGGCTCATCAAGCGCTTTCTCCAACTTGCTCGCGGGTTGGCCCAATTTATTCTTATCTATATTCCTCAACTGGTACTTGATCGTCATTATGTGAGAATCCCCTTTCTTTTGAAACGGCTTAAGAGCGCCTCGCCATTAAAGATACCGAACCAAGTCTCTACTAAAGTGAAATCGGCTCTGCTCATCCCAAATAGATATGATATCTTCCAGATTTAGGAATATAAATGAAGCCCTTTTTTATTCCAGAATAGAATACGAGCGAGAGTCCAGTTACTCTGTTTCATCGAAAACAGAACGTAATAATCTTATAGAATATCTGGAGTCGTATAAGTTAAGATTCATTCAATGAGCATCCTTTATTTCATAGAAATTGGGGCAATAGAATAAAAAACCAACCGATCCAACTTTCAGGCATCAAGATACGTTTCGGGCGTGGATGAAACTCATAAGAGATTCCCAACATATCAAAAGATTTCCGTTCTTGAAAATCTTCACTTTTCAAAATCCAGAAAACAGATGGGATTCTAGGATTTGATTCCTCCCTTTGGCAAAGACTTATTTGCATACCTATTCCGGTTGATCCACACCATACTGTATTCTCGTAAGATGATACACACTAGCTAACAATCCGCCTGGTGCTACATCATAGGCATACATGGAATAACTTTTGATTCCTATCCTGGATTTGGAATCATCGTAAGGAGAGGGCTGGGGGCTATGTTGGGACGAGATTGAACGTATCAATATACATTTCCTTTCCGTCAACTAAAGTCTGTTCCTTTCCCCCGTAAAAATGAAATGGCAATAACTCATCTCGGGCAAGAACCCTTAAAGGCAATAACTCGTTTCGTCGATCAAGAAATTCAACACTGGGGTGCAGCGCAGGGCTTCCACTCAAAGAGGAAGCCCCGGTCAACTAAGAGTGAACAATTAGAATTGACTAAAGAAGATAGAGGTAGCTTGCTTACTTAGTGCTTGCGCTAAGGAAGAAAGAAATATTGTATCACTTCTTTTCTATACTGATTGTGAAATTTCGTTGCTGTGTCAGAAGAAGGATAGCTATACTGATTCGGTATACTCTAAAGACACCCTCGGTACCACTATTGAAAATCTCACTTAAATTAAATCTCAGTGAATTTCCATTTACTGATCCTATCTTTCACAGAATCGACCCCCCGCTTTTTCTGTACATGAATATGTGGAGCTCAGCATGTCTGGAAGCACGGGAGAACGTTCTTTTGCTGATATTATTACCTGTATTCGATACTGGGTCATTCATAGCAAACCTATACCTTCCCTATTTACTTTACTCGACGAATTAAGGGGTTTGGTTATTCGTCAGCACGGGTTTAGCTTCCTCTTCCTCTTGGATTGCGTCAACCGCTCAAGTGAAGCGGGAGGATTTCCGAAAGGCTCCGATCCAGTTAAAATCCGTTTAAGCTAAAAGCACCGGTTTTCTCCCGGCCAGTCAACAGCCAGTCCACAAGAGAACCCCGAAACGGGAGCAAACCCCCCTTCTACCTTTCTTTCTTTCAGAACCTTTCTCGCCTGCCGTTAAATGAAAGTTTATTTGAGTTCCCAATGGCTGGTGAAAGTGAAATAGGAGACCTCAAGCTGCCATACTTGACTAGAACCGAAGGAAGATCTCTCACACCGGCAATGGAAACTAGATGTCAACGAGCGGCACATAATTGAAATTGGACAACCTCACCCCCCAGTGAATGTAGTCGGATGGACAGATCGACTGTCGCATGATCGAGTGTGAGCGCATGATCGACTGTTAAGGTAGGACCTTCAACAAAGAGAGTTGATCAACAAGTTCAGACTATTTTCTGTCAATTCGGCTGTCCTCTCATTTCTATTATAAAATAAAATGTCTTGAATCATTCGATATAAGGGCTTCACTTCAAAGAGGCATAGGAACAATGTCCCGAAACTGAAGATGAGACTGAAAGCTGCCATACGAGATTAGAGAATAGAAAGTAAGGAACTGTTAGAAATGGAATATGGATCTTGCCCATATATATGTACTTTATTTTATCTTCTTTCTTGTCGGATTCTCTGGGGGATAAAGAAAAAGTATATGCCCCGGACTCGCGATTTGGGGATTTCCCTGGCTAGGATGCTAAAGATCGGATGCTGCCTCCTTTAAGGAAGGTGCCTAGCCTTGCTAAAGGACATGCTACCACCCTACCAAAGCCGACAAAGTAAAGCAGGAAAGTCATCAGGTGACGAAGACGGAGGAAAGGCAAAAAAGGTCAATAAAAGCTTCTTATGTGGCATTTGGCATTTGTCCAAAAATCCCATTCTATGTCTATGCCATCTTATTTACTATGGATTCAACCTCTCGATGCTCCCCTTGTCCTTCCGGGATGTCGAAAGCTTCAGTCAACACAGTCCTTAGCCCACATCTATCTAATAAGAGTCCTTACCCCGCATTCATCAATATCAATAAAAGTCGCAGGCGTGAAGGTTTAGTATACTCACTTCTAGTTACCGCACAACGTCCTATCTTCATTCCCTTGGAACTATGTATTGCAGTTGGCAGATCACAGAAGGAAGTCAATAGCATACTAGAGTAGAGGGTAGGGGGGAAGGTACTGATTTAGCAATACAGCTAAACCACTAATTATCTAGGCGCCTATCTCTTTTCTTTTGTTACAGAATTCAAGAGTCAGGCATGAAAGATCAGAGAAAAAGGAATCAGTCTTAGAAGTTCATAGATGGTTAAATGCAGTCCTCGGAGAATAACTAGGAGAGAAAGAACTAAGAAGAAATAACTCTAGCAACAGGGAAAGAGAACTCCTAAGAGTAAGAGCAGCCCTTCGTGTAGGAAGGTGTAGGAGCGAAGCCACTCTTGCCCCTTCTTCCACTAGTCTTAGAGCGGAAAGAGTAACCGAGAAAAGGCATGAAGGGGCTTACTAATAATAAAGAGAAGGCATGAATGAAGGAGCCTAGTCTATTTGAGGCGGGATGCCCAAGAATAGAAGTAGCCATATGCCGAAAATCGTCTTCTGTGATGTCAGGGAGAAATCGTCTGCTCACTTGCGACAAGAGGGCATTCTCTGCCATTGATTCTAGCACAACCGATTCTCTTACTAAAGAGGTTGTAGAATAAGATGTGATGCTACTACTTCTATTGAGACGTGACCACCCAGGAAAGCCAGATCCGGATAAAGGGGGCAATGTCCTGACTTTCGCTTTAGGAAGAAATCCAGACTTTGGAGCTCAGCTTAGGGATCAGAGGCGAACCACCTAGTATGGTACACAATCAGTTCACTAAGACAATCGGAGTGACCGGGCTATGAAGTCCACCCAGCTTTTCGGGTTTACCGAGCAACACTCGTGGAATGGCGATTCGGAGTTAGGTTAACGGGCTTGAAGGCGTGACCCCTTTGATTTTCTTTATTTGGCGGGGTTACCGCGGTTCCTTCGACTTTCGTTTCGGGATTAACGGGACCCTTATATTTACTCAGACTCCGATTGGTAGGCAATCAACAGTCATAACAACGAGATTCCCCACTGACTGCCTCTATCAGATAGTACGCAGGTCTTTTTCCGGAAAGAACTCATTTTCTAATAGAACTGGTTTGCAATAATATGTGCTGCTCCTCCTTCTCTTGAGAGTTCCCTCGGGCAAAGAGCAATCCATCCTTGTACCCATACAAAGACTCACTCTTTAGGGAAAGTTATTTCTTCTTCTTGGCGAAGAGAATCAGTAAGACAATCGGGATAGCGGAATGCCTGTCTATGTCTAAGGGGGTGGAGGATAGGAAAAGACTTTATAATAGATAGATAGATAGACACAAACGAAAGAAAGCCCTGGGTGAAGAGAAGAGTGCCTATGTCCCGTCCCCATTGGGTAGGTAATCAAGAGGTAGAACCAGGAGATGAACCAATGAATTCCTCTATAAGATAGTATGCAGGTCTTTTTAAAGAACTCACCTTTTAGGGTACAAAACCGATTCTCTTAGAAAAGGGGTTCGTGAAGAATTCGTGAATAAGATGTCCTGCGTTCGGACTTAGAGTGACCCCGATAAAGCGGACAACCTGGAGGGAATTCCTCACAAAGAGGAAAGCCTTAGCTTAGCCTTCTAAAGTAGACGATTTTCCACCTAGAATGAATGTGAAAAGAAGATGAAAGAATCGTGTGATACTATAGCTAGCTAGATCCCCAGAGGAATCGCTCGACTTAGCCCTTTGGCGGGCGGGCTTCGAGGACCCTACAACCTAATTCTTTATGCATGGATGCAGGTATTATTATCGCTTAACGCTTGTGCTAAGGAAGAGCCAACTCCTTTCTTTGGGATCAGCGCTTGTGGTACAATCCATTTCTTTTATAGTACACAACCGAGTCTCTTAATAAAGAGAAGTTGGGGACATAGTAAACCTCCTACTATAAGAGCGATTCCCTGGGACCAGGCCCTATTACGTAAGGGGGGAAGGGGAAAGATTGAATCTTGAAAGACTGAGCCCGGCTAGCAAGATCGGGAGGTTTAGTGTCCTCTTAAGAAGGAATACCCAACTTCTGGGGTCAGCTTCGATCACGAGGAGAGAAGAGCGGACCATTTAAAGTCTCAATTCCTATCCGCCCAAGGTATTATTATCGCTTAGCGCTTGTGCTAAGGTGGAGAGTTCGATTTCAAATCCAACGATTTATTGACCTACGAATCTGCTATTACGCAACTCAACCCTTCTCCGCAAACTCTTTCAGTTGTTGGATGCGCAAAACAACCTATTCCCCTTTCCGACGACTCGGTGACCTTTGACACGTTACACCTGGTTGCACGTAATCTTGACTTTCGCCTTTCACTCGTGCAGTTGGCCAATCAAACTAATTACTCTCTAGTGACTTTGAACCTTGAGACCGAGCCCTGCCTCTCACCTTTCGGTTCATTGCAAGGTATTATTATCGCTTAGCGCTTGTGCTAAGGAAGAAGGGGGTAAAACAAACATCTTTTGACATGTCGAATATTCACTAACGAAAGTGGGCTTCTATCATGAGTTTCAGCTCCCTTTTGGGCTGAGGGTTGAATTGCGTGCCTAAGTGGGCTTCCAGTGATTGCTGCAGCTAGCCTTTTATTATATCACGTAGGTGACGAGACAGAGATAAGGTGACCTTTATCTGGCTACCCGAGTCTCCGGTATGGTTCTTCGTCTTCTCCTACTGCTACTACGTCCAATTCAACGAGACGCCGGTTACGATTCGACGAAAAGAGAGCCGGTACAATCGATTAAAGGCATTGGGGGAGCTTGAGCTTCCGGGCGAGGATTCCACGGTAGCAGCTGATTCATCACTTGCGGTAACTGCCTCACTCGACGCATAGGACGTATAGGAATCGGGAATTGGCACCCTCCGAATGAGCCAATACTGGATCATCGGGTAAACCATATCAAACAAATGGTAGCTGTGTGGATGATCGGAGCGGGTCTCTTTATTTGTAGGTTAGCGATCTGCATCAATTGGTTCTAATAAAAGCCAGCGACCGACAAAGAGTGCCTTATTCAGGTACGACCGGTACACGTCTTGTCTGGCAGAGTAGGGTCACCCACCCTCCGAACCATGGCAATCCTGAACTAGCGTTCCCCATGCTCTACAGAGCCCTTCCTTCTGACTGATTCCTTTTCATAACCAGACTACATCAACTACACAGACGAATGCATTAGGAGGAGCAAGAGGCGTATTCTGTTCCGTACAAGTGATCCATAAGTGCATCACCTGAGGTATGGGAGGTCGGGAGCTCTTCTCGTGAGATCGATCCGGAGTAAACAGACTTAAGAAACCAACTAGCCAACTGGCTACGCCAGACCAACGTCAAAAGCAGCCTATGCCCGCTTATCTTTCTTCTTGCTGGTAGCGACCTCTTCTTCGCCGAAGTCTTCTTCCCGTTCTCGACAGCCTATTGATTGGTATGGTAACAAGGTTCACATACTTTTCCTCACATAGTACCATACATCAAGATCTGTCCCGCTGGCATAAAGGCGCGGATCCATCTTTATAGGCTTCTAGAAGTGAAAGAGCTTCCCCAAGCAAGATAGTCTTTCTTATAAAAACAGAAAGCAATCTGCCGTACTCGCCAAATTGATTACAGGCTGCCACTCTCAGTTACCGGCTCTTGAACGAAAACCTGCAAATTCGATAAGATATTCATGAACATGGATACCACCTCCAAGACTTCGTAGCTTCCCTTCCTAGACCCCTGGGAAGCCCTACATTTGCTAGTCAGTTTAAGAATTCCTAGTATTTTAAGTGGAGATCTGGTGCCCCCACACCAAGAGGTCTTTTGCTTTCGGTTTCAGCCTAATAAGAAAAGGGATTGATTGCAAGTCTAGAATCTCCTTTGAAAGTTTTATTATCTGAACTGAAAAACCAAGTCGCGAACGGATTCTAATCCTTGATTTCAACCAGGCGTTGTTTTGTCGATGCGATTGGCGATTGGGGTTTCCCCTTTTCTAGTAGTTCTCGTGTGAAGCGCCCGGGGAGATTCAAAGCAAAGTCAGATGAGAAAACGCCGATTAGGAGATGCACGAATATTTATTCGATGTCTAGTTCCACCTATAAGATTCTTTAATTTGAACCCTATAACGTCATCCCGGAAGAACAGCCTTCGATTTACGGGCTGAAAGCGGACATAGCAACATCCTACCGAAACATCAGACACGCGCCTTCAAGCTGCCGGATTGGCATACCTAATCGAGCATCATCTGCTATTCACCAGCAGAGCTTTGCAGCTTATTCTTCCCTCTCCAGTTGAGGAAGTTTACTAGCTCGACCAAAGGTAGGGAGAGGGAGAGGAAGGGTGCCCCTAGATATCTATTAAAAAAGGGCAGGCTAGGAGGTTCTGTTACTGAACTCGAACCCACTAAGCGGGATCCCTTGCCTGGTCTTACAGCTCAAAAAGGAGGATGAAGAATTGGGAGCCCAGTTCCTCATGCCAATAAGGGGTATTAGACCCTACCCGCAGGGAGTACGCTTGAACGGCACTATACTACCCACTAAGACCCGCTTTCTTGAGAGAGAAGCCTATGTTCTTGAGAGAGAAGCCTATGTTCTTGAGAGAGAAGCCTATGGACCCTTTCTCAATCTCAATAGGAATTGAGGGAGCTCATGGGGACTTCTAGCTACAGGACCAGTTACTAGTCCTCAAGAAAGATCAGATCACGCAGATCTTCCGCTTAAATCCACCTATGGAATATCTTGCGGAAACTACTCTCTTGACACGCATCAAAAAACACGGGGTTTATGGAATTTGTGTAGTCCGGGACAGAGACTAAATATATAGTTTCGTACCTTAGAGTTTCAATATAGGAGTCGGAAGCGAGAGATTAGAGAATAGAAAGTAAGGAACTGTCTGAAAGTTTGTCCCTTCAAAGCCAACTTCGTCTCTGAACTCAAGCCTTCCCTTTGACCCGCGTATCCTATCTGTAACCGAACCTGCGGGAAAGCCTACTGAAGAAGGAAAAGCAACCATATCTCCTTGGCAAACAAGACGGAACCGAAGCTATGTGCATAGTCTTACCCCTGCCCAATCTACTCAAAGGATTAGAGATCATGAACGAGAAAATCTCAATGAAAGACCGGAACTTACCTACGGGCTGACCTACGATCACCTATTCTTTTTTGAGTTTTTTCATGCAATGGGACTTTCGAGCAGAGACCATTGACTGGAGCAGATGAGAAAGCAGAAGAATCCAAGCCGATTTACACCAAGGGGTAAGGGGCAGGAAGGAGCCGCTTAACAAGGCACTTCCATTTCTCGCTCATCCGCTCGCAGCTAAAAAGCTATCCTTTGCTTTGATCCATTACTGGTTCCGCAGGCTCAAGCTTACTTCATTTTCCATCTCTCTATTTTTCTTTCTATTTTCTCGCCCAGCTAACCAGCAAGCTCTAACCCGGCCATCTATCTTTTGATTAACCATCCTCTCCTCTACTTATTCTCCCTTAATCTTCTTCCGAACTCTCTTTCTCTTTCCAGAGATGGAGGATCTGATAAACCAATGAGGGAACGGGGGGAAGAACAACACGGGTTTCACTGACTCACGCCCCCGAAGAAATGCAAACTGCGAGCAACATGCTCTTGCCTCATACATTCTATCCTGAGAATAGTAGCGGGCACTAAAAAGAACCCCCCATAAGTATTTAAATCCCCATTCAGAGACAAAGTTGACTTGGAAGGGACAAAGATACTTACCCCGTTCGATCCGTGCTTTTAACTGTGGCAGCGGGCAAATAGTCCTTACGTGCGGGTACTGGCCCCCTCTGGGGTGCGATATGCTCTATTTTTTTGGCGGGGCGATTCCGTTTAGTAAGATAGATGCGGATAAGGACTCCAACCTTGCTAACAAGTGAGCGAGTAGGTGGAGTTCCCCTTAGCCTCGACCAACATTCCATGCCTGGGGTTCTCCGATCTGCTTTCTTATTCGTCTCTTCGGATGAAACAAGGTTAGCATTTCTGATTGTTCGTTAATAAGAATTACAAGTAAAAGCACCTTAATTGCCCGGCTATGGCTGCTGCGGGGGATACGGGAGTACCCAACCCCGCTTGCTAGACATTTCTTTCGCTATCCTATCTAAAAGGCTGCTCGATCAAGCCGCTAAGAAAAAAAAGAACAGGTCTCTTAGAGCCTTTCTTCTTCGGCTTCGTTTCTTGCTTGAGGTGGGGGACCAAAGTGGCCGTTAGGCATCTCCGTGGAATGGAATCTCGTTCTCTACCCTTCTATTCGTGAGGCGGTGGGGCATAGGCTGAGTTAAACATGACCCATTGAAAGGGAAAAGCCATATCATATGGACAGGAGTGAGCTTCCCCCTGGCCTAACTCTTGCTGATGAACCTTACTCGCTTGCTAACTCCCTTCCCTGTAAGACCTCTGCTTGAGACTATCCTAGGATGAGAGCTGGAAGGGATAGGATTTCTGCCTTCCACGGCTAAGACGGAATTCAATTTCGAGATGCGAAGAATAGCCGTCTTTCGCCTGGGAACGGACATGAAAAAGGAATTTCTAGAATCATATGAATGTGCACCCTATGATTTCGTCAACCCTCTTCCTGATACTAGGGACATTGGCTTCTTTCTTACCTATAATATTACCAACTGCTGTTATTCCGCTAAAGCCAGGAGAGCGTCTAATGAAAGTGGAAAAATCGTCTGGCCCGAAAATCGTCTTCTTTCTGTCCTCCGAAAAAGAAAAAGGAGTTAGAATATTGACATTATCAATTGCCCACGTGAAAGCTTTAAAGCAAGGTTCGCAAGACAGTCAGAATCAGAAAGAGAGGTATGCCTTAAAAGAACCGTTATCCCACAGGGTTTATCCCGCTAAACAGCTCTTAGTCCGCACTTCTATCGTGCATTCTAAGACCATGCCAGCCTAAAAGAAGAAGAGTCACTCACTCCTCCGCCAAGAAGTAAAGCAACCCCTGCTGTTCTCATTGCTGCGTCGAAAGGGGTAGGGAGGGTATCTAGGGCTAAGCCCGGCAAAATGCACATAACATAATCGGATTCTTTTTCTGTATAGTAGGAGAGGTCTATCAATGACTTAAAAACGACGTTGCCTACTCACCACCTTGCTCTTATGAAAGAGGACATTCGTGAACAACCCCTAGATTCGGATTAGTGAAAATCGAAAACGCTAGATTAACGAACAGCGGTTATTAGCCTAAGAGCGCTTACTGTAAGACCGTTTCACAGCAGCGGATGTGGTTATTCCTCGAACAGCGCTTATTGCAAAGAGCCAAAGAGCCTTTTCTTCCTAAGGAGATATTCATTAAACCATTAACAGTCGAACCGACCGGAGAGAGATTGCTTCCATCACAGACCGGAGAAGGTCACTAGCCTCAAAGCCGATAAGACCCTAAGACGCGACAACAACAAAAGGCATTTTCTTTCAAAAAAGCCTAACTTGAAAACTCTTATCTACGCTATTTAGCCCGACTCCTTTCTTTCCCCATGTGGAATCAGTCCCTGCTTTGCTTTGGTTTGGCTCTTTCTGTAACAACCTACCGGGCAAGATAAGGAGGAACGAACGTCAGAAGTCCCACAGCATATTCTGGTCCATCTGCAGCCTATGTCCATCAATCCTCCTCTCTTGCGGGGTAAACGCTTTCTAAAGATGGGCATTCAATCGGAATTGATAGAGTTATAGGAAAAATAAACCTTGCCCTTGGCTTGGGTACTTTAGATAGCTATTCCGAGAAAGACGCTAGGCCCCTCGCCCTATAACGCTTCTCGGCTTTCAAGAAATTCCTACTTATGATTCCGAACTCATATCCGTAGATGCCTTATTCAGTCTTAGAGCTAAGAGTTAAGCGCTTAAATCAATTCAAGCCGTTTGGTTGCTAAATGCAAAAAAAAGAAATTTCCATTTTCCACTTAACATGAGTTAAATACAGTTAGACCTAAACGACATTCATTAGAACATAAAAATTCTCTTTTCTTGTCGTCTGTTTTGCTTCAGTTTTTAAAATAGAAGCTAATCATTTTTGTTGAATTTCTGCACCAGATCCAAGTTATATAAAGTTTGTGTTCAACGCCAAAAACTTTCCATCGGAGGATTACTATGACTATATAATTGTAGGAGGTGGCACTGCCGGTTGTCCGTTGGCCGCCACCTTGTCACAGTCCTATCGAGTTCTTGTGCTTGAACGAGGTGGCGTTCCCTATGGCAACCCCAATTTGATGACCCAAGAAAGATTCTTGGCCACACTCACTGAGGTTGATACATTTGACTCCCATGCCCAAGCCGAGGATGGGGTCCCCAACGCCAGAGGACACATTCTTGGTGGCAACAGTTCCATAAATGCCGGCTTTTACAGCGGAGCAGACCAGCAATTCTATCAGAAATCGGGTGGGACCTGAGAGTTGTGAACGAGCCGTACGAGTGGGTTGAGAAGGCAGTTGTCTTTAGGCCGGAGCTTAGGAACTGGCAATCATTGGTTAGAGCCGATGTTCCTTTCCTTGGCAGTCGAGCTCCTTCGGATCCTTTTATCTTGGGCATCTCACTTGTAATGCAAAGCATTCTTTTCGATCTTGTACCCACGGCACTGAACACCAACCCAATCTCGATGATAAAAGAAAACTACAAGCAACTACATCAATCAACTACAGCTTGAGAGCGGATACAATGCACCACTGATTTTTTATATAGAGTTATTTCTCAAACCTATCTTTACTTGATACTTGATGGCACGCTCGCTCTGTAGGACTCGAATTCAATCACTGAAACCGATTAAACGCATGTTAAGAGCATACTCGCGGATGAGCAGGTCAACATGCCGATCGGTTCTTAGGGGGAGTTCCCTACTCCGCTAACGCTATGATCCGGTCAAGGCGAATGGATGTAGTGAAGTTACCATTTACTACTTAAGATATTGTGTTAGCAAGCAAGACGTGACTTCTCGCTGATGATGTTTAGTCAGGTCTAGTGCTCTCTCTCTATGAAAATAGTCGTCTGTCTCACTTCCCGAAGAGAGGGAAACCACTCCTTCTCCGTTCTTCTGCGATAAGAATGTTCCCAACGACTCGTTTGAGGCTGATATGTATAGCCGTAGTGGTTCTTCCGGGCCGAGGAGGCATTAGCACTGGTGCCTCAGAGAGGTCATCCTTGATTCGGGCTAGCTCTCGTCCTATACAAACTCTTCATCCTCTGTGTTGTCTTGGGCGGAATGGATCATCAGAGGGTGGAAATTTCCTCCAATCGGAATACTTGCTTTTCCATAGGGATTGCATGCCCACTTTAGGGATTAATCACTTCACGGGAGAGAACACGAGGGATGAGCGACGATCGACCTACCTAAGTTTTTACTAGTCATCATCGGCTTACCCGCTTGCTGAAACCTCCCTCCATAGCCGATTGAATGCTTGGATAGCCACTTAACTGTTCACTATACTTCCTGTATCCCCCCCCCTCCCCTCCCTATCTCTCTCGACCCATTCACCGGATTATGTTGGGCTGGAATGCCTTCATTCCCATCCCATCTTTTATGATCTCTGGGCCTTCCCACTATGAGATATTCCCAGTGCAGAAGCATATTCATGCAGAATACTCTTCTACTTCTTTCCCCGGGTAGGAATTCCTAGAGGAGGATATAAGGTCATTTTGTCATCAGTGGAGGAGCATGCGTGATACAGATACTCCTCTATGCGAATGTTCTGGCTTTCAAAAGACGAGTAAGGGACGGGGAGGGGGAAGGGGGAGTTTCGGGAACAAAGCCCCGGATTTAAAAGTGCAGCCCTACCCTATATATAGTATCTTTTCCCTATCTAAGCTATATCAACATAGCCAACTAGAAAACTCATCCGCTTGTCAATTAATTCTTGGTGTAATACTCAAATGATTGGTGTCAGAATTTTTCACTGATCAGGTGTGATCAGTCTCATCCGTGTAAGAATTAGGAATTCCTCTTCCAACCTGTCCCGGAATGGGCGTTATGGCAAAGAATAAGAAGAAAACTAAAGAAGAAATTTGTCCAATAGTAACAAATGGTGCCTCCACAGGTTGACATCCGATCCAACCTAGTAGTAAGCAATCCGCCAAAAGCAACCAAAATATTCCTTGGTGAATAGGGCGAAAACTTGAACTACGCACATACATACTTTTAAAAAAAGGTAAAGCCAACAGACATATAAAAACTGGTGCTATTGCGGCTACACCTCCCGATTTGTCAGGTATACTACGAAGAATGGCATGGATCGGTAGGAAATACCATTCCGGCACAATATGAGGCGGGGTGGGCATCGGATTAGCAGGTATATAATTGTCGGGATGCCCCAAAACATTAGGAGCATAAAAAATCCAAATGGAAGAAAAGATAGCAAAAGCTACCCAACCTACTAGATCCTTTACATAAAAATAAGGGTAAAAAGAAATTTTATCCATCTCTGAATGTACACCCAATGGATTATTTGATCCATATTGATGCAATGCGGCCAGATGAAGAAGACTGGCGCCTACTAAAATAAAGGGGAGTAAATGATGAAGACTAAAAAAACGATTTAAGGTGGCATTGTCCACGGAGAAACCGCCCCAAAGCCAAGTCACTATGGTATCCCCTACTACAGGTATGGCGCTAGCTAAGCTTGTAATTACTGTAGCTCCCCAAAAGCTCATCTGACCCCAAGGTAGTACGTATCCTGTAAAAGCTGTCACAATCATTAATAGGAAGATTACAACTCCGAGACACCGAACAAATTCCCTAGGACTGCTATAACTCGCATGATATAGACCGCGAAAAATATGAAGGTGAACCACAATGAGAAACATACTTGCCCCATTAGCATGCATATAACGGAGCAACCAACCCCCTTCAACATCTCTCATAATGTGTTCTACGCTGTTGAAAGCTAGATCCACATGAGGTGTGTAATGCATAGCTAAAAAAACGCCAGTCACTATCTGAATGACTAAACAAATACCAGCTAACGGACCGAACCCCCACCAATAACTAAGATTGCTCGGGGTTGGATAATCTATCAAATGCTGATTAAGTGTGGAGGATATTGGTTGTTTAAGAAGAGAGAATCGTTGGTTCCTTATAGTCATTTATCTTTCCTATCGTGACAACTCTAGTTCCCCCGCCTTTTTAGCGTTCTGGGGCCCTACTTACTAAAAAAAAATTGTTATATATTTATTTGGAAGATTCTTCTTTCCTCTGCGGTGAAAGAGGGCAAAGGTGTGTGGGAGAAAGAATTCTAAAAGGAGAGAAGATTTCGTCCACCAAGCGGGAGAGAGTGCGACCCCTAAGCAATTGGAGGTTCTCGCCGGGGTCCATATCATCTGAATACTTTTCCTGTTCCATTAGCATAGCTAAATTTTAATAGGATGACTCAGCGTCAGGAAAAGCAAGCCCCCCTTGCCTTGATTGAATTTGGCTTCGCTGCGCCCTGAATCAATCAAAAAGCTTATTGATTTAATCCATCCCATTTCATTTGGGCGAGAGGGAGGCTGTGAGTCACCTGGGGTACGGATTTGTCGGTTGATTGATTCTCGAAATCACCTCTTGAGAAAAAAAAGGGGCCTTCGGGTCCCGACCCACAAATGAATAGGAAGCGGGGCGAGGGTCTTTCATTAAAGGGAGAAAAGAGGGGTGGGGCTTTGTTCTGGGGGGGCCGCCTTGCGCAGCTTTAGAAGGGAGAGAATTTCAGGCGGTTAAAGTCACTCTCTCCAACCTTTTCTATCTATCCGGGCGAGAGAAAGTAAATATGAGATTTGCGTTGGTTTTTCCAACGAAAAAAAGCACTTTTTTGTCTTTATCATTCGGAAGGCTCAGTCCCACACTCTGACTTCAATGATGGGAACAACCTCTGCACCCCGGCGCTCTAATGAACAACAGT
>NC_065232.1:412500-462500 GCF_029339155.1 Prunus mume | reverse complement strand
ATTCCCTGCAAGGCGGTTAACGGCTGTCGGATAGGGCATCGGGAAGAACATATGGAAAAGAGAACCTGCGAGTACTATTCAGTTTGGATGTGCCCCCCTGAAATTGTTAGATATTTGCCTTTATGACTCGTCTTCTGGGGGGATACTAAGCCTGGAATAAGTTTCGATCTATGGCAATTTCTTTGTAGTGGCCAGTTAAAGCTATCAGATATAGGAGAGACTACCTACTTCAAGTTCAAGGCAGGCTAGCTCAGTACACGATTCCCTTCCTTTAATGTCCAGTTCCAGTAGTTGCCTATTCATAAGCAGTGCTAAGATAATCCCCTCCATTTTGAGTGTTTTTTTAAGCCCGTTGGAGTCATCTAGTCAAAGTCTGCAATAGGAAACCCCTGCATTCGATCCAGTTTGAGTTCTCATTGGAGTGGAGTCTCTTACCAGGCCAGTTTTAAGCCCTTATAGTTACCTTCCTTCTGTCAGCGATCTAGTTTGAGTGGTAGTTCCAGCCGAGGGAAGAGGTGAATACGAGCCATTAGGAGAGCCTTACTTTAAAGCTAGTGAGTTGGAAAGCAGTCCTTTTTATAGCCCTTCGCTTCCTAACGAGTGTACCGAACGTAAGGGTCCAAACCAAACAAGCGGGTGGAGGACTTCTTATTTTTTTCTAGCCTATATTTCATGCAGCCATAGCCGCCTTACTGGGGTTTGAGTTGCAGTTCCCTCCTACCCATTTCCAGCCATTGGCCATCCAGTTGGAGTAGATAGCCCCAGGAGAAGTATAAGTCCCTCACCGAGTAGAAGTGTTTTTAGCCCCCGGATTGGAGGAGTATTTCCATTTAAAGCAGGAATTTTAAAGCCAGCCAGTTTCATTGGTAAGTGCTTCCATACAATCCTAAAAAAAAGTCCTGCTACCTGCGAACCATTGCCAGTTACCGGTGGCCCATACGAGGTTTCCAGGCGAGCTTCTCTTTTAGCTAGTTCCCTGCCAGAAAGCAGTTCTCTTACGCAAGCCAGGAAAGCAAGTCTTCGTCTTTCTTAAAGCCTGTGTTAGTCGTGCTTCCATTCGATATCCATATCCATCCGAGTTTCGAAGAATGCTTTTCTTGATAGTACTAAGGGCTATACATATAGTGGAAGTGGTAAGTTTATCCAATTACAGTATGAGTTGCCCTCTATCCCGTGGGACTTCTGTTACATCCCGTGAGACTTTCCTTCCAGCGATTGAGCCTTCCCTGTAATCCAGCTCATTCAATCAAGTTCCACCAAGCAAGCTAAGGGCAAGGGTAGGTGTAACGGTATTTTGTTTACCACCCAGTAAATTTCTTTCTGTCTCTGGTAGGGCTCTAGCTAACAGATGGATATCTTTACATGGGGTTTGAGTTGCTGGCGCCTTACATGTCGTTGGAAGTTGCCTGCCAGCCCGACCTGTTGGCCATACCATAGTGTGAGTACCAAAAGCTCTAGTATCTCCCAAGTCTGCAGTCTTTTCCAAGCCAAGGCAAAGATCCAGAGCTGGGGCAGGCTAGGACTATTCTCTTATTTGAGTTGCTTTCGATGGGGAAAGAAGGAAAGCCAGCTAGATAAAGGGCTAGAGCAGGCCAGGGTAAAGGCCCTAATCTGATATTTCATTTGTTAATGTTAAGTTTCTCATTTTAGAGTGCTTCTAAGATAATATCTATAGGTCTATCATCTTCTCCTAATAGCCGCCTAGTTCCAATAATAGTAGGGCTAACTAGAGATCTTTCCTTGGCCAGATAGAGATAGATAGGAATATCACAGTAATACTTTCCTTTAATAACATGCTAACGAGCGTAATAGCTAAAGAAGGGCATAAGGAAGAAGTTTCATACCGAGCATACGAGGCATACCTGTAAGACCTTGGCTAAGAGGCCTAACGTGTCTAACGGTCTAAACGAGCTATACGGTCCATTAACGTTGCTTAATTGGCCTTAGCGTTTCGCACTAAGTAAGCAAGCTACCTTATTTATGTGCTCTAGTCGAACAAGCAAGCCAGCCTAGCAGAGTCAGCCTTCCCTCTTCTCTTCACTGGCTCTGATCTCATCAGACTCGTATCCAGCCTCTCTTTCCTCGGTCTCGGTGCTCGGTCCAGGAGAAGAGAAAGACTCGGATCCAGGTAGGGAAAAATACCGGTATCCTAGCTCCATTTCAAGCCTAAGCTCTCCCTCCGCTTCTCGATCCCCAGCTTCCGCTGCTAAGCAACCATCTTCTCTCTCTTCGTCTCCCACTCCTTCTCCCATCACTGGGTATTGGACACCAAGAGGCAGGTACTGAACCCCGAGAGTGAAGGCGATTCACCGAAACCACAAGTGTTATCACGTATCTAATGTCCATTGACCCACCTTCAAATTGGGTAGGAGATATGAGGCCACCGGAACCAAACCCCGATTCCGATGACTTTACTCCAGGGGGAACGAACGAATGAGAGATAGGAAGCTCCGACCGGGCCCAGGAAACCCACCTCTTCTTCACCGGGATGAGAGGCGCATCAGACTCTGCATCTTCATCTCTATCCGTTTCCCGCCCTATCGAGTGGATCAACTGCTTTAGCAGCTAGGCCCTTCACTGCAGAGCATCCAATTCCCAACTAATCTATTCCGAACGGAAGCGATCGATCGAATGGAGCTAGCTTACAAGAGAAGGCCCGATAAGCTTCGAAGTTCTACTGGCCAATCCAATGAGGGATTTTATTCATAGTTTGGAAGGTTTCACCTTCTCTATCGGGGCGCCTTCCGCCTCTCTTTCCCTCGTTACTGATGCCGCTACAGATGCTCCTAGCAGGGTGATTCCTCCCATTGGGAAGAGAAGACAGGAGCACCCGGTCCTGTTTTTGGAGGTTCAACGGTCAGCTTCGGTCGGGATAGATGAGTTGGGGTCGAGTTCCTTAGATACTACATAAGAAATTTTTTCGGATGGGAAGGTGTATAAAAAAAGGTAAAAGCGCTTATGGGGCATCCCACCTCCCGAGAAGGTTGAAGGGATAGAGGAGCTTTTTAGCCCTTTTGAGGAATTGGTTGGAAAAGCGCTACCACCCGAAATCCTATGTCCAAGCGCTTCAGAGGTCAAGGGAGTTCGATCCGGCTACAACTCTCCTCCTTCCACGCACGGACAAGGATCGGTTGTTGAAACAAATTCATCTAGAAACAAATAAGTTCTTGTTTGATCCGCCGCTGTTGTAACACCACAATATTCGTCCTTTTCCTTTTGAGGTTAATCCTCTCAATGGTGAATCGAGCACTCGAAAAATTTCTTCGACGGAATGGAAGAAAGGTAAGGAAACCCGCGATGGCTACTGAATACCCGCCCTTTACTTTCTTAATAAAAAAGCCCCTTACCTTTGTATTCGTTCGCCAAATCTTGTTCAGTTCCATCCAAGCTCGGTTTTGTCTGAATCTTCGCGGAAGAAGAAGAAGCGGTTCACCAGCCACTACATCTGTGGATCCCACCAAATTTTTAAACCTGGCGGCTGCTCGCTCTTTGATCAGTGATTCACCGGCCACTACATCGATGAAGAATCTCTCCAAAATCTGCTCTTTGATCAGTGATTCACCGGCCACTACATCCAGGGATCCCACCTTATTCTCAAACCTGGCGGCTCGGTTGATTGGCACTCCTGTAGGCTCATCTTGCATACAAATTCTGGGGGTCCCAGGTCCTGCATCCACCAAGAACATTTCTTCCCTTAAGCGTAAAACTTCAGATTGTAAGGCATTTCCACTACATAAGAAAAAACTTGAATTAGATCTTGGAAATGATCGACTCAAATAGATGCTCATCATAAGCTTTCTATTAAGATTCACTTGTAGTTCCGCTTCTTGCTCTAACAGAAAGACTTTTCGGAAATCTGGTTGGTCCAACCAAGAAAGGCATGGGAGTCTTTGGGCGTATTTCATACGCAATTTCTTTTTTCTTTTTCTATACAGTAATGCAACGATCAAATCTTAATAATATGTTGTGACCCGTTTTTCTTTTCTTTGCTGATTCCTCTCAATGAAATTTGCCATGTTGCACTAAGTTACTTACGGAATCTCAAATATCTCTCGACGCCGAGAATTTTTTATGTGTCCAGGTCGATCAGAGGTTCGGCTTGCTTCTCCCCTACCCTTTAGCGTTCTGGGCCCCTGAAAAAATAAAGAAACCCGAAATAAAAAAGAAAGAAGAGAAATTGGGCCATGTTTCCCGGGAGAGGCCGCCTTCTCTCAGGCCAGCAGTCTTCTACTTCTAGTCGACTGCTCTATGACGGGCTTCCCTGTTTCCTGGGCTCTACTCGCTCGTCTACGCTCCGACCCAGCAAGTAATAATTGAAAAATGATGTTTCCAGCCTGCATTAAGATTTAAAACTTGTCGTCACAAAAAGGCAATCAATAATCAGAATCAAGAAAAAAAAATGGAAATAGTGAATCAAGATCTAGATGGATCCCTATCTTTATCTCTACCCACGGAGATACCTATCTATATGGATAGAAATCTATCTATGAATCGATCTAGACTATCCTCTATCCGGATAGATATGTCCCTATGAGCGACTACGCCGATCTTTATATGTTTTGGCCACGTCCGTTTCCGCTCCGAAGAGGAAGGTTTAGATCTTTCAATCTTATGTCGTGAGGGATGTGACCTATGTTAGGTCCATAAGATACCACAGCTTTTGGTGTTCTATGATTCACCTCCGAATAATGAGTAGGTAGTTCAATCCTTTTGATTCTTCTCTTCATAGTAAACTGATGGGGGGATGCGGAGCAATAGGTCGAATTTCTATATAAAGAAGAGTTGTAAACTATAGGACTTCTTGTTCGAGTAGGAAGATTTCGGTTTTTCTCGTTCCTTCTCTTCGATAAGAATAGGGATTTGAAATGATACAAATTCCTCTTCATTCTGTTGTGCTCAGCGAAGGAACTGCCTAAGCATACTTTTTCGGATCCAAACTTCTTTGTTCTTTCTAAGTCTTCTTCTTGCATAGAAGAGCGCAACTGTTGCAAAAACCGGGATTTTAGTAGTAGGCGGCATCCCCTCTGAGTTTTGAGTAGGTGGAACCATTCTGTTTTTGTTCTTCTCCACATTCTTACCGGGTGATCCAGGAATTTGCCTATGATTTTTTCAACTGATATTTCGATATAGAAAGATCTCCTTATTTCTTCACCGCGGATTCTCGCGTCATTTTCTTGAAAAGATATTAAATCACCGTGGGACACTTTAAAATGAGTAATGCTTACCATTCCATTATTCACACAAACCCTTCGATGACTTATCGGCTGCCTTGCTTGAGGAATAGTTTCACAAAAATGGAGACGAACCAGAATAACGTCCGATCTTGTTTCTGGATTGAGTGGAAAAGGGATATATGAAGTTCGCTCTGTTCCTCTGTGCATCTCTGTGATGGGTAAATCCCCATGAAAAAGGGGCAACTTTCGTGTAGTTTGTGATTGGATGTAACTGTTAAGATTTTTTCTCGGATAAATCTTTCTCTTAATAGATCTCTTCTTGTTCCTCAATCTTCGGAGAATGCGGCGTTGTATTATTGTAAGTTCTCTGTTCCGAACATTTCCTGAAAGTAGACGACAAGTTTTAAATCTTAATGCAGGCAAGGCATATCTCGTTGAATCAGTCTTTTTCGCCACATCGGGGCTATGGGAGTCGAACCCAATTCTTCCACGACCCCCCGGAGCAAAAATAAGGCTATAATAAAAGACTTTTGAAAGGAACTTCGCGTCACTCCACTCCGTCTAGCCAAAGGAAATACCTTCATTCAGCTCCGAGCGAGAAAACGATTGGCTTGAAAACTGCAAGAGAAATTTTTCTGAGTCAGAATGGTATTAAACGAATATGACAAGAAGATCGATCCCGTATGGAGCCACCGTCACAGTATGTCAAGCAACCTACCTTCCAAAATTTAAGGTTTTGCGGGCAAGCGCTTCAGGATCTTAATTACGGAGTTTCTGCTGCCCAGCAGACTTTCCTGTGCAACACCATAAGCCGTCTCGTGGGCACCGTTTTCTTTTCTTCAAGTCCGGAGACTCGAGCTTTGATAGGAAGTGGACAAAGTCCACCTAGGCCGCCTAGGCTCGTTGGAGTGAGCAACTCTCCAGATATATTTTCAACTGCCATATCAAAACGGTGCGCTTTCTATGCTTATATACATACGATTTTTGAATCCGGGTTGGTGAAGGGAACAAGTACTTCCCGCCAGGAGAAGTAGAGTGAACGGCACTCCGGTCAGGAAGGTTTTCACCCCTAAAGGGAGAAGCACGAGGGAACAGTCCAGTCTGTCCTTCCCTTGCTTGAACTGGACCAAAGACCTCGAGAACGCCTGCCGCGAGAATTCACAGGTTCGTTCACTTACCAGCACTAGTTCGTACCTTACCTTAGAAAGCAAGCAGCCGCGACCTCCGGTCTGCAAGCACCTCCGGTCTCCAGGCTTAAGGCAACAGGGGGACAAGCTTGAAAGCCATACTTGCATTGGATTGATTTCTTTTTCCGTTTATACGCCAATAAGAGAGTCCTTTTTCGAGGGTCTCACGACCCCCTCGACCCTGCGGCTCAAAAGAAAGCATTTTCTCGAGACAGAGATATGACCTCCCTACCAGAGTTTTAACTCCAGTTTAGTTTGGACTAAACTAATAAGGATGCCCATATATACGAAATTCTAAATACAGGGGGCCTCTGGCCTTCCTATGTTTCCAACAACAACTGGCAAAAGAATGATTTGAAAAAGAGGAAATGGGAAAGGCTTCGCTGATGTACTGACCAAACAAAGATAGATTTTTCCAGTACGTGCCAATATAACTCTTATTTCTTACTTTACTCTTCTCGTTCTACGCTCGGGATCCTTCCCTCCCTAGGTACTCAAATAAGAATGGAAATTTTTCTGTAAATCCCCATTCAAATCATCATCCTCTACTTTTTTTCAATTTCTTCTATAGGCGTGAAATAAAGTATATTCTCGGGGGTTCCTCTCTATATGAAAGCGCGAAAACATGCCTTCTTGGCTCAGAAAGAGGGCATATCATATAATCAAAGTTATCCCAGCTCGACTCGGATATCGAATAAAAGTGGATTTTTGTGTAACCAGCTCCGGGAATCCATAGATGGATTTTGAAGAGTAAAATGTAATCGAATGAATCGATGCCGCCCATGCCAATGATAGAGTACGACATATGAGCTCAGACCCTTATGTGAACTTACCTGCCCTAGCCTCCACGCACGTGCCGATGTCCGCCCCGCTCCTCTATTTTCTTTCTGGCATATTCCACTAATTCCTTATTTTAAGTAAGGTATCATTCCCCTATGAAATAACACATTTTTTCGCACGTGGATCTACCTCTCGCCTGAGATCTATGATATTTATTGCTTTAACACGTCCTCTTACTAAAGAAATACGACCGACGATACAGACAGATGTGAGATGCTCGATAGAGGTCCCCTATATTGGAGAGTGGGAGGGGAAGTCTCTTTTTACATAACATAAAGGATGGGAATGAAGGACGGACGCCCATGCATCCCGAGCAGAGAGCTAACCGGATGTATTTGAATAAAAGAACGAACTCAACCGAAGAACTACAATTGAAACAAGACCAGGATTTAAAAGAAGAGCAAGAAAAAACAAGATTTATCTCAAAAAATGAAATGGGAACCAACAACAACAAAAAGCGAAACGAAACAAAGATAGAAATCTTGAAAGCGAAAAAGGGTAACGTAGCTGATTTGCTGATATGCTTGTTCTAAGAATGCATTACTATCTTTGATTTTTTCGATGGATTCTGGATTCTGGGCTAGGTACCTAAGTTAGTAACTAGCATAGGGGGGGCCTAACACAAAGAGTATTAAACCTTAATAAAAGCATAAGTCCCCCCCGAAACCCCATGCTCCTTCGGTACGTTCTTTATTTCGTTCTTTCATGTGCGGAATACACATTTTCCTTATACCATCGCTCGAAGGGCGGATCCGCGGAGCTACTATAACTATAAGATATAAGAAGTAGAAAAAAAGCCTACTTGGAGCATGTTCATCTTCCTCTCGTACGTTCATGATATTGCTTTCGCATGGCTCTTAAAGGCTCGACTAAATGAACTCTAATGGACTTAGCTTGCTCGTGTAACAATTTCATACCGTCTTGCTACCTTGACTTCAGACTTTTAATATATACCTTTGTCCTATTCTTTTATCGTAAACTTGGCTATTGCCATATACCTCCTCCTTCGGGTAGTAGAATATGAAGTTCTATGAATTCCTCCTTATGGTATCGTATTCCCCCATTCACGCCTCTGTTATATGTTCTAATGGAATTTCCTTTCGTAGGCTCAAAAAGTGGTCATTCTTCAGATCTTTGTTGATTGGCCGGCCGATATGGGATAACCTATTTGAAACAAAGAGATTTGTGTAACGGCTTGGTGTACCGAACTTGGCTTATAAATTTTCGTATTATACTGCATCTGCATCTTCATAAAGAGCAAGAACGGCATCCGCCAGCCGAACAAGTAAGGGATTCCTCGCCCGGTGTGCCGGCTTGGCTCCAGCTTTGGCTTCTTGATTGGCTATTGCCAGAGAAGACATATATGTTATACCAACAGACGGAGCAGACATGGCAAGATACAACATATTAAAGAATGAGCCAAAACCGAACAAGCAAGGCCAAAGCCAAATGCCGACCTAAGAAGGGACGCTTGCGGGAGACTTTCGAGTTTCCCGACAGGTCGATGTACAACCGAAAGGTGAATGCTTTACCAAACTCGTGTACAACTCCTTTCCTGTGTATTGATTTCCGCTTATTACATGCTTGGTTTCCTAAATTCTTTCTCCACAGCACCCCCTGACCAAAGAAACAAAAAACCAGAAAGCCAAGATCTCTATAAAGCGAGGGAAAGAATACAGATGTACAGCAGAGAAGGAAGAAAGACGAATGCTATGAGAGCTTAGACGGAATAAGGTCTAGGGGAGACCGCCCATTTATCACATGGGAGGAGAAGACTAGTCAAACATTCGAGCTGTAAACTCGCAATATAGACTTGAAAAAAAGAAAGATATTGAGACGGAATATGAATGAAGGATTGAAGCATCTGACCGGGCTCCGGAGATGAATACCGAAAGAGCTTACCGGATGCACCATCGACCTCAGACAGCTCGACCGGGCGGGGGAAGAACTAAAAAGAAAAAAACGTAGTCGGTGAGCAAAAAGCAAATACCAATGAAGACCAGACCTGGAATTTCAAACAAGAAAACGTAGTAGCGGGAGGGAGATTCTCCAGCTCCACTCCTTGTTATATATATAGTAGAAAATAGAGTGGAAAACTACGCTTCAAAATCAAGCCCAAAAAACGATCCGGTCCTATCTTGACCCATTCAAGCCATGAAAGTGACCTTTTGGATTAGAAAACATGGCCTCTGGTACTCTTTCCTGGGTTGATCGAAGAGCTGCTAACAAAAAGGCGAAGGCAGGATTCACAATAAAATAACCGTGGACGGATTGAGCCAATGTTTTCAAAAATTCCAATACCATAAGCGGATTCCACATCTATTTTTTATAGATTTTGCACCTTCAAAAGAGATCTCGAAGGGAAGGTATATTGAATTACAGAAATCGATTCACGTGTACTTCTTGCTGCTACAAGGCAAGAAAGATAGAGGAACTAATTCAAGAAAGTCATTTGTGGACGGGAAGAGTACGACATATTCCAGGGACCGATCTATCTCATTAAAGGATTTTGTGGACAGGGCACAGACCTCAGACCGATCGATTAAACCAATTATTGTAGAGTTTCCGGGGGAAAGTCATTCATGTGTGCCGATTTCCTTATGGTTGACTTAACAATTGGGATACTGGTTTCACCGTACTTATAATCCATCTTTCATTATATGCTAATTTCAGTCTATTAGTTCATAGCGAAGCTCAGCTGGGCTGGAGGGACACATACACTGTATGTAGGGCTTATACACACCTTTAGTAGTTCCCTCCAAAACCCCTGTCTTCTGCCTACCAATGGGAGAGAGAGCTTGTTGGACGGATAGAGTGAATGCGGGAATGGCATAGAGGAATGGGATACTACTCAAAAAAAGTAAGAAACACGGGAGCCTGTGGTTGATATAAGAAGTACTTACTATCTTTCCCAAACCCCCCCCCCTGTTCTGCCTACCGACCTTAACTTCTCTTTCTAGCCCCTCTACGCTTATCAACGCCTGCATTCCTTTGATTGCTTGTTGTACTCCTTCTACCATATTCCTCTGTCTTTGCATCTCAGTCCCGGATCGACTATAAGTCTTCTTTGCTATAGCTTGAATCCGTGATCGACCTAAAATATATTATAAAAAGTCTTTTGTTTGCTGGCTTGAGTCCGCGTGATTTATTTCTCTTATTATAAGCGCCGAATCCCTAACTCTCTTCTTGTTGCTAGCAAATGGGAAAAGACTACTTCTTGGACTGTGGCCGACACCAGAGAAGACTAATTAGAGATTTGCTAAGCGAACGAGCCCTAGCTTGATCTAAGTCTTATACATTAATTAAGCAGCCTGACTTATATGCTCCTCTTACCTTGCTTTATTACACCGTGCAGATGAAGCGAAGGACATCTATTATCTATAACAAAAATTCCTTACTCTAACAAGTAAGCAAGTAAACTGCCTTGAGAGAAGACCGATTTCTACACAAACCCTAGCTGCGTTGGGGCGTGAGACAAGCTTCGTAGGACCGGTCAGGCCAATTCCGAAAAAAGAGACGATAGAAAAGAGGCGAAACTCAAAGAAGAAGACAATAGGCAGATGGGGTCGCGAGACCCAAATAGGCGCATGCATTGGATCACCATTGCGGAGACGGAAATCATGGCTCCAGCGGAAAACCCTAAGCATCAATCCCTCAATCAAAAACTTCTCTTTTTTGGTGCATATCTTCTTTGTTCGAGAGCTTGATGAAGACGTGCCTTGGATCTAACAGAGTGATCGAAAGATCCCCCCTCTTTCGAGCGGTTAGCCGTCCCGTCCCGTTTTTCCTCTCTTGATCTACAAGCTGCTTTGCGATAACTCTCTTATGTTCTTTCTCAACTTCATGCATTAAATTAAAGGTTAAACTATCTTGTGCTAATTCTAGTTACCAATGGTTCATCCGAAGCGATAGCTAAGAGGAATAAAGAAGCTGTGCTGAAGACAGAGTCTTGAGAATAGAGTTCCGAAGCGAGGCGAAGCAGAAGAGAGAGGTGAAACCAACACCCTTTGAACAGATGGAAGTCAACCCGAAGGCAAATATTAAATAACAGAACTTCCAGGTGATCAAAGTAGATTGGTTTTTTCATTCACTTAGATGGTGCATCTCATATGATGGCTCTTCCCTTGGCTGAGACTGACTCTCGGAAGTTACAGAATGGAATGATGGATGAACTTTACCCCTACATAACATAGATCATGAATCACATGTTTCCCATTTTCCTGACCTACATGAACAGAGAACAAGCACACCTTTCTCATCCTTTATACTAATGTGATATATGATCTTGGCTTTTATTTTAGAGATGTTTGGATTGAATGATGTGATGCGCCCGTTGCGCTTGACCCCTTTCCTCGTTACCGATGGTTTGGGCTTTCTAGCCAAACACAAAGACTCGCGGAAAGCTTTGCCGAGCCGGGGTTTTTCTTTCGTTTAAAGTACCCCTGCACATCAGACAGATCGAAGGGGCCTTTTTATATGTCGGATTTGGCCGTGGAATCAGTCTCATTTTAGGAATAATTTGAATTTCGATGTCAACGAGAGAGATTCGAAAAAGCTTTATCCAGCCTTATAAAAATAGGTATCTCCACTAATAGAAATCCTATAAGGTAGGTGAGAAGACGGCAAAAAGTGGCCCCAGGGAAATCATTGAAAACCTTGAGACCAGCCCAGTGCGAAACCTATGAAATCGGGCAATAAGGGGCCTAAAAACAGTTCAATCGACGAGAAAGTAGCTTGGCCCACACACAGAATAGAGAAGAGGTATGAGCGGTCAAACCTCATCAAGTGCCATCCACGGGAGTCCCCAGGGTTCCACTTACCGGATAACAAGGTGAGGCGCAGCCGATCATTGCTACCTTAGCCACCCGGCACCCTATTTTACTCTCAAAAGGCTACACTTCTCTCGTTCCTCTTGGACGGCTTTTTCCTGTCAGCAGCCGTACACCTACCTAATTATATAATCTATCTTCCCAGGAGAATGAATGTAAAGATCAGACTTCCGTTCTTCAGGACCTGCAAGCAGTAATTCAGCGAGTGGCTTAGCACTCGATAATAGGCGTTAACGGGACGGAGCAATGAGGGGTATTTTCCCGGAAAGATTGAATGTGTTATATCATGTTCTTGGCTGCTGAAAGACGAGTTTTTTCAAAACCTGCTTCTCGCCCTGAGCTGAGCCCTACCACAAGAATACGTTTTAGGACTAGCAGATCGACTTGTTTAGCCCTTTTCTATTGGTTTAGTGAATCCCACCACTACTGAGCACGACCTGATTGAGGCGCGGATCCGTCTTTTACCTTTTATTACTGTATTTTTCTGGGAAAGGGGCTTGAAGGAATGCAATCTATCTGATATTGGGAAGCAGGTAGCGAGGTAGTAGCAGAGGCAAGGTCAGGAAGTTCGGTTGCTTTTGATGAGGTAGCAGATGCGGAAGTGGTAAGATCGAGGGATACATCCAAAGCAAGGAAGCGAACCCACAGACACCGGTTATGAAACCAGGTACCCTTACCAAAGTGAATAAGTAATAAGTGCGTCGATTCGCCCGCCAGGGAAGGGGGTAGGAAGACTAGCTATAATTATTCTATACGTATTGAGTCAGAAACAGCGAGAAGAGCAGTCCATTTAACTGAGAAGGATGGCGCCCATATCCCTACATATACGAATCATAAAACATACGAAAAAGAGATCAATTATATATCCCATAAAGCAAATATAAATACTTGCCCTTCTCCTCTAGTCTTGGTATGGTAGCTGAAAAAGGAGCGGATAAAAAACGGATAAATAAGTAAAATAATCGAATTTAATGGGCTGCTTTCGAGACTTGGCTCTCTTTCAAACAGGTAGGAATGCTCCCGCCAATAAATGAATAAATGAATAAATAGGCGGGCTAACTGACTCTTCTCTCCCGTCGGGATAACGACCAAATACTTCTAAAAAGAAGGATGTTCCACCAACTCTAAACTAACCGAATGAAGTCTAGATCAGTGGATTATTAAAGAGTTGGTTGCTCTTTTCACGATCGATTGAGAAATTTCTTATAAAAGGTCGGATCAATGGTCAACGAATGGCACACAGTGTCTCGACAGGGCCGCAACGGAACAACGGAAGTTCACTGGGTAACTCTAATCTAAGGGGTACGGGGACGTAGGTTCGAATCCTATTTGCGGCTAATACCACCAATGGTGTGCTCAAAAGGTTCTTGTTCGTAGTCCAATGGCAGGTAAATTCTCCTTTTTCACTCCGTTTAGATTCAAGCAAAGCCCAAAAAGGAACCAACGAGTAACAATCAAGTGCTTGTACTGGAAAGAAACAGATCCGAGGTAACAACCACTCAACCCGTCGATTGAACCCATCTTCCAGTGTCCAATGTGGAAAAGAGGGAAACATCAGTCTAAGATTCTGCGGATAGCTTATATATGATAGCTGCCAGCGGAAGTGCTATTACCGGATCCTTTCTAAGGGACTGCTTGTCAAGAGCGGACTTGACACTGCGATCTTTTCGACCAAGTAAAGCGAACTTTAAGGGATGCAGGAGCGCAACCCCCGATTCCCATGGAGCTACTGATATGCATTCTGATCGATCATTTTGTATGCGCCGAAGTCTTTACCCGAGAGCTTGGAAGTCTTTATCTAGCAACTCGCTTCATCAAGTATGTATCTATTGTTCTTAGGTCTATGAGTTAGCCACTAGACTCAACTCTCATTTTCCCATTGACCTTTGACTTGGTAATTAACAAGTGGTTTTTATGCTCTACTTTGGAAAGCTTGCGCTGGAACGAGATGCACTAATCTGACACGCTCTGGACTCCCCTGGAGATACCGACTACTGTAACGAACGGAATGGCTTTCGTACTTTACTTTAGGAACCATTGTGCCACTGTTATAAGCAGTATTCCCAAGAAAAGATAGAATATATTGTATTAAGGTAGTTTTCCGCCCGCAGGGGCGCATTCCATTAGGTGCTGCGAGTTCAATATCCTCGCGTGGATGTTTCCTGCTGCTCTTTTGAGCGAGATTGTCCTTGGCTTTGCTTGCTCTCGGCCTATGAGATAGACTAAGGCCACTCCTTCACTTTCCTACTGACTCTTGTTATGGAGATGACCTATGTAATCTCAAATCAATGAACCTTTTCTGGGAAACAAGCCTTAGCGTAGCGGGACCGATCCCGGATGCCCGCAGCGACTCCTAAATAGAAGGTAAAGCCGGAAAGGACAATCACCAGACCCTTACTTAACTTATTGATTTTCTTGTGTAGCGAGCGTACCGGACTAATTTACTCTTTCAGCGGTAAGAACTTTTTGAGGCATCGCGTTAATGGAAATACCAATCCTAAGATGTGTCTTGTGGTAGAATTTCTTTCTTTTAGGAAAGCTTTCTTGAGTGAGGTTGTCCTTGACCTCTTTACTAAAATGCCTAGAAAGTCATGGTTGAGTCGACGAAACGAAGTGGCTCGACCATCGGGAGAGGGAAGCCCTCGAAAAGCGAATGAAAAGAGAAATGCCCAGATTCAAGAATGTAGAATTAAAGAAGGGAGTCAAGTCAAGTCTTACCTGAGACAATAGTATATAAAGTAGCTCAACCAATGGCAATTCCTCACGTATTCGAAGATCGGTAAATGCCTTAATCAACTAATTTAGGTTTTCTAGTGCGTGTAATTTCCATCCATTCATTACCAACGTAGTCTGGCTATAGCCCAGTTGTCCTGATCAGAAGAGGGGGGAGTCTCTTTTCCGTCTCGGAGATATCTTTGCACGTCTAGACCTCTTAACCGGTCTTAAAAGTGGAATAGGCAGCCATCATATGACTTTTGCTATTGTCCCGCTTTGATTGATCTTAGCTTCTTTCCCCAGCAGCAGCGGTAACTTACCCAGAGGGCTGGAGCAAGAGAAGAAAGAATGAACTCCTCTTTTGACTCCGCCTTAAGCCCCTTATCCTTATGTTTTCATCGGGAAGTCCCTGATCAGTGAATAGAAATGGTTTGGATATAGTACAAATAGTACGGTCAGTGCCGTACATAGAATACAAGGAGCGAGAGAAGCTCTCGATCCGTGACTACTTTTCTGCATCGACCGGGGAAACAAAGTCCTATATTTCATCAGGACGATCCGACGAAGTGGTTTTCTAGTTCTTTCGTCCCCTTATCTACTGACTTGGATTGGGAACCCATGAGATGAGACATAAAAGAATTAGAATTCCCATTCCTCTGTTGTGGGTGGCCATGAAATAGGCAGTACGCTCCAGTAAACGAAGCAGCTCGTGACTGCAACAAAGCCGATGGCAGAAGCCTCTAGCATTAGAATCTATACCATAAAAAAAAGAATCACTATAGTGTAAGAAAATCAAAATTGTTGTTTAGGGAACCCTAAGAAAGATTGATTCATGCAACATGATACTTGGTTACCCCGGAAAAGGGCTTCGAGAGCCAGTGAGCTGTCACCTATATTCCCTGCCGACATATCAATTGCTCCAGTAGAACCAAATAATCCCGGTAAATCACTTCCCCGCGTATGGTCTTATCAGAGCAGTTCGTTAGAAAGAGAAAGGGCGTGTTCCTTACAGCAGTCGGTTGTCTGCGGATACCAGCGGGAGAGGGGGTTTACTTGCTCGACCAACGGGAGAGGGGAAGGCGAGCCTTGTTCCCTTACGTTTTGGGACTATAAATCAGGACGTGTCAATTGGGGAGAATGGTGTAGAGGGAGCCAGAGTCCGCTTGTCTCGCACAACAGATACCAAAATGAAAATAAAGAATAAACGGTAAGGTCGTCCTCGTTTGCCCATTCCATACGCTACAGAGACCTGTAGGGAAGTGGAGGAAGAATTGCTTTAGGATCTGTCTCGTAAGCCTAAGAATAACATATAGAATACAATAGTTAGATTAACGATCTCAGAAGCCTTCGTTCTATCTCATAGGCCTGATAATAATTGAGTCATGTAGTACGCCACTAAGGTTGAGGACTTCGGGGAGCATTCTTTATCCACTGAGTTCGATCTCGTTTAGTGCTCCACGAATACCTGTGAATTGAATCTATGAGTCAAGACCCTTCAAATTAGGAAAGGCAGCGCGATGAGCGTTGCAGTCAGCCTGCCCGCGGATACTGGAGAGGCAGGAGTAAGGTCGTCCGCGTTACCCCATTCCACTCCGACTTGGCAGTCCGCTGCTTGTCATTAAGTTGCCTAAATAAAAAAGAATAAAAAAAAGAATTCCACTGCCCCGGCTAAAACCTTCCATTCATTTCAGCTGCAATCCGTGCTCTTCACTCTTGAGTTCATTTGCTCCGGGATTACTTACTGCATTTGATCGTGGGGTTATATATATGTCACTTTTGCTCCTTCCACAAAGAAAGAAGGAGATGAACTTGCGAATCAACCAGAAACCAGAAAAACAGATTAGCCAATACAAAGGATTCCCTAATAAAGATTTACTACACCTACACCTACTGTTTCTCCTCGCTCTTCGAGCTTTCCTTTCCACTGCCAATGCCATGTCAAACAAGGAAATGACTGACTGTCACCCCAAGTTGCTTTGGTCAGTATTAGGGATAGCAAGGTCAGAAGGTAGAGATAACCAGCCCTCCTACCTTCCCCGGTTTGATATGGGAAAGGGTTAACGCGTCTTTCTGCAAACAGCGTTCGCCAGTTGAAGTTCATACCTTTTTTCTTCTATTTTAATGGGGATTTCCCTTTTTTAAGTGCTCTCCCCTGCTATCGCTGCGCTTTCAAACTAGCTGGGGAAATCAAAGAGCTCTCTCACTGCAATTGGCTTTGCTGCAAGGGTTTTTTGTATAACTGGTATACTTGCGGACTTAGCAATGGCCACTAGAGGGACGTCTAGAAAGACTGCTACTAGGAATGCCACTACAGATCTAGCAAACCCTATGAATTAAACTCCTGATCTAGTTGCTCTTGCTGGCTAGCCTATAAAAAAATATCAAAAGCTTTCTTTTTATCCTTAGCCTTAGCTCTTTCCCACCGCTTTGTAGCCTTTGCTGGCTAACGAGAATCCTTCCCCTGAGATTTAGCCTTGGGCTTATGATAAACTACTGGCTTTCAATTCCTTTTGAATGGTGTCACTAGCCTGGCTTTAACTCGCTCTAAGGCAGAATTAAAAAAGAAAGTAGAAGCAATTGAACTAGATGACTGCAAACTAGCAAAAAAATTCAAACTAGAAAGGCGCGCGTACTATCAAATTCCCCTATGCCTATGGTAAGGGGCGGACCAGAGCAAGCACTAGGAGAAGTTGGACATCCATATAAAATAAAAAAATCTATCTCTTACTTTGCTATAGCCTTATCTGGGAAAGGTGGAAGGTTTGGGGGGGAAATACACTCTTTCTAGACTACTTCTTAAAAGCATGCTGGCTAAGGAAGACCCGAATCCGCCATTTGTGCCTTTTTTCAACTGTTTTCGACATATACCTTGCTTCTGCAGCTCGATTCTTCCCCTGAATTGTTTCCTTCACTTCACCGGAAGAAAAGAAAACATAGTCTAGCCCCCCAAAAAGCATAATTTTTGTTTCTTCAATTGGATTGACTCTTAAGACTGGCACTAGATGCCCGCCCTTACTTAGGATTGCAGGGAAAAGACTTCTAGATTGCTGGAGGGTCTAGAGATTGGAGAATACTTAATATACAGCTGAAAAAGAGCCAGCTTTCAAACTTGTTTGGATAGAGCTGGCCTAGCAATCAATGGAAACTTAAGAAGAGAAAGCAGAATCAAAGCAAAACAAAAACCTTTTCAACTGCTACCTCAGGAAAGGCAGAAACTGGATCACTAGAATGCGATGGAAGAAAACTCCCACGTGGATTATTAACCCAGCAGTAGCTGATTTAGGTAATTCATTCTTCGCAAGAAGAAGGAACAGGTTAGTATGGAACTGACCCAGCTTAGGCCCTTGATACATCTAGATGTTGATGGCTTTTCTTGGGTATAACTCTTGCTAGATCCCTTCCTTACCCTAACCCTTTCTCTTTACGCTATCCCCGGCTTAATTTACATTTAAAAGGCGGATAGCTCATTCTTTTTCTTTATTGTTTTTCCCTGTTGTAACCTAGCTTGAAAAGGAATTTTCTCACATGCTTGCGTGCCTAAGTCTATTTCTCTTGCTTGCTTAGCTTACTTAAAGGTAAAGGCGAAGCACTAGGATTGGAGAATGGAGAAGAGCCCAGAAAAAAAGAAAGCTACGAGCTCGAAGGGGAGATCGGATTCTTACTTTTGAATGGAAGGCAGAAGGACTGTAACCTTCCTTATCTTTTGGTATGGGTTGACTCTAGAACTCAAACTATATTGATAGGCTAGCTTGCCTAATAAACTGATGAAAAGTAATAAAATAACTCGAAGGCAAAGCATGGCCCCCATCTTACAAAATACCCATAGATCAACATAGAGTCCCTATTCGCTATGATAATGATATCATCCTTGCCTGGTCTGGTCCTGCTTCCGCTTGAAAACTGGAAAAGACATTAGGAATAGAAGAGCGAAGCACTAGAACTACAGATTACACTTGCTTTATAGGGACACTATCCTAAGCTAGCTTTCACACTATAAGCTTCAAAGAAAAAGAAAGAAAACTTTAAATACATCTCTAAGTTAAGTTAAGGCTTTCTCACAGGAGGGATTGCATTTGCCATTGAACTCTTACCTATTATATTCTATCTATTTGACTATCCTCATCAGACAAAGAAAAGCAATCTAATAACGGTACGGCCATGCGATCCTTGTTGTTAAGCGAAGGTGGAGAGGTAGGGGGCTTTGCTTTCTCCAAACCGAGGAGGTAGAGCTATTCAATTAAATAAAAGAAAGTTGGACAATAGCTCCTGCCTTTCGAGTAGAGCACTTAAGGAAGATAAAGATGAAGGAAGGAGAAGCGCGAAAGAGCGGATTTCCTTCGCAGGGAAGGTAAAGCAATGGGCAATCGAATCAGAGCGAGGCGTAGTTGTAGAAGAGAAAGACGACGAGATATCCTACGACAAAGAATCAAAATGAGAACCCGAGAAAGAAAATTAATCGGGTGAAGATGGTAATTCTCATAGAAGCTTTTTTGTTCTTTCGAGCAACCCTGTTCTTGCTCGTTGCGTTTCCTTGAGTGTTCCAAAGCCACCAAGTGGAGTTCACGACTCTTCGCCCCTCACCCGATATAGAACCTGGCAGGAATCTAACCACATTCATTGTTCGTCACAAAATAGACGTGAAACCCCCGTTTCAGCCGACCTTTTGTTCCACCCGGTGGAACAGCGGTTAGAGCTAACATTTCTTTCGAAAAACCAGGCTTAGAACGAAGGTGATTATAAGCATTGGAAGAAGTAAAACGAGGAGTGCCGCCTAAACCCCATTTTGATGAAGGTGGAATTGAATCTGACTGCGAAAATGCGAAATCCGTGGGTGGCTTCTTTCTCCTTGCGCGGTAGGCTAGAGCAGTAGGGCTGGGCTCATGCTTTATCCCTTTATTGAGGAATGAATCCATATCCATTGGTCAAAGCACCTTACTTAATTGAGGGAACACAGTGATTAGGAGAATTCCAATATTAGAACAAGAGGCCTTTTTAATACTCTGTCTTTTCGGACTCATTCGTGTCTTGTCTTGGTCTGTCATCTTTAGCTTATATTCCATCTCGATAGTATGCACTACGTACCTAGAAAAGGCCTCGGCGATCGTAATGCCAAGCAAGGAAGTCCTCATCTACTCTGTTGCTTAAAGGCAAGCTCAATATCATCTCTGCATATTTTTTTAATAAAGTTGTCTCTGATCAACTCCTCGTTCCAAGTTCCGGTATGATGCTTTTTTAGTTCCCATCAAAAATGTTTCTTCGTAAATATTTAAGCTTCTTGGTGTGACACCCTTCCTGTTCCAAGAGATAGGCAACCAAGGGTCATCCCCTATTTTCACCGACAAGCCGCTCCCAATGCGACAGATGACTCCCTTATTGAGAACCTACCCTTGAGTTGAGCAGACTCCCCCATGTAAACGAAGGGCACGAGCCCAACCCAACTTCTTCGCTTCCAAAAAAGAAAAAAACAAGCTGGGAAAGATTTTGCCTTCAGCACACGCGCACATAATGACTCCGGAGCCTTTGTAAGCCTCCAACCTTGCTTTGCTAGCATTGCATGGAAAAAAGCTTTAAGGTCTAGGAAACCTAGCCCGCCATTCTTCTTTTGGATGCAATTCTATTCCAGCCCATCCAATGCATTTTCTTTTCCTTAGCTTATAATTATTACCCCGCCCCCATAACCTGCTAATGAAACTAACCAACTCATTGCATACGAGAGAATCGCCTGGGCCACTTCTTTTATGTTATGAGGGTCTCCTTTCCGTCTCTAGAGAGCCACTTTTTATTCCCGCCCTGGATACGTTTAAATTTTCCTTCATTTCCTTGAAACCCACACATGCATGGGACTGTAGCAAAGCATCTGCCCCTAAGGATCTTTCCTCATGTTTTGTGGTTCGTCATGCCCACTTCCAACTATATAGGACGAGTCACTTCATAGGACTAGTCACTTCAGGTTCCTCTTGAGATTTCTTACTAATTCCTGCCTTTCCTTCACAACTGGGTTCTGGATACTTTCCTTGGCCTTCCTAGCTCGCTGATTTGAAGGTCTATCCTAGCTTTCAATTCCTTCTTCTACAGACATCAATTTCTCGTCGGTCTTTCCTGCTATGCTCACCAAAGCCATCCATACCATAGAACCCTCACTCTTCTTTTTGTTGTTATCCGTCCCCGGATCCAATCAGCAGTGGTAGAGAGTCCTCTTCCCCCAAGCGCTGAAGTAACTTCCACCATTTTAGCCACTTGCTTCCTTGCTCCGATATGAGTTGAAAAGTATCCAGGGAAGTCCCCTATAATATAAAGCAAGTCCCGTTCCACTCTTCTCTCAATGTCAGTGCTGGGAGATCGGGTACAGCGAGATCACTTTTCTGTTAGTCTGCTATGCATGAAAGCAAGAAGCTCTCTTTCTTCCTCGGGAATCTGGTATGTGAGAAATTTGTATACAAGGTCTCACATGTAGAGATGCCCTGCCCATAGACATAGAGGAAGGAGTTGGTAGCAGACAAGTCATTCAGCAATGAAACTTCCATGGCGTAGATTGACCTTTCATGAATCTGTCTTGAAGAGTGAGATCGTTATTGCATAGATAAGGTGCCTATCTCTACACGTCCACAATGAGATCAGAAAAGCAAGGAGCTTTCGCTTCGCACCTTGGTATGGTCCACTTGATGAGTATCTCTGGAATTTCTCTTCAAAATTGTAAACAGAAGGTCTTACTCCATACCGTTGAATGCGTGTGGTCAACTGTGTAATCGAGGAAGCCAACATTGACTGACTTTCATGGTTAAGGTTCGAAAGACGAAGAACCAACAAGATAGGGCGCTTTCCCCTCTTCTCTAACTAAGAGGAGAAGCAGAACATGTAGCTTTTCATCCTTGTTTGATCATCCTATCAGTCATGGTAACGGATTGAGTCTCTATCTTTCGGTAGCTGGTTTGACTCTTTGTGATCGAACAAAACAAAACATAAAGAAATATCGTAGTGTAAGGGTAAAAGTAGTATCACCCTAAAAGCAGTCTATAGGGGTAATAACAGGGTAGGTGTGTATTTTCATCGAGATTGGGTTGAACAACTAATTTTCCCGAGAAATGCTTTCCAGTTTCCTTTGTGCATCTTTCTTTTCCTTCGTCTGGTGTAAGCTAGACCAGCATCCGAAGCGTGCGAATCCACGCAAGCCATTGCGAAAGCCTCTGCCTTAGCATAAGAGCAAGAGGTTCCAACCCCCAGGGTGTGCCCACAAAAGGGGAAAACTTAATTAAACAGAAGCCCCGTTTTCTTACCAGGGAAGTGCTGCGCTTTTCAGCACCTTTGGCAGACCGATAAGAGTCTCGATTTATTTCAACAGATCTTGGTTCGGGTGCTCTTTCTTCTTCTGAGTGAGTGGATTAGCTAGACCCGCCTTTCTCTGTAGAACATGGATCTCTTCTTTCTACGGCGACGTATGCCTATCTTTAAACGCCCGCCCATCCCTATCCTGGGAATCCGGTGTCTGGACGTGCCACTGCCACCAAAGAATCTGTTTTGCTTCGTGAGAAAGGGAGTATGTTAGATAGAAAGAGCTACAAAAGGTGTATCGGATATTTTATATTTCAAATAGCGCTTTGACGGACATAGGTATACAAAAACTGTCAAATTTCATTGCCTCCCTAGAGGTCAAAACTCTATCTCTTTTTATTCAATCATTGGAAGGCCAGAGGACGCATTCTTGTTGGCAGCAGTGCCATAAATACCGGCTTTTACTGCAAAGCAGACCAGTAGTACCATTAAAAACTTTCTAAGTCCAAGTTCTTTCTGAGTCCTAAGACTCGGATTCGTACTATTAGTTCAATAAAAGCAATTACCAATATTTGTCATACCAATGATATTGGTAAGTACTTTAGGAGTGCCTTTGATTCACAAAAGAGTGTCAAGAAAGAAAACTAACTACATAATGAAGAAAGTGCAGCAAAGACTTGCAGGTTGGAAAGCCAAGTGGATCTATTTAGCTGGTAGAACGTCCCTCTATCATCCAATGTTGGTGGAGGTTTGACGATGGTTCAGTCAATGATTAAAAAACAATTGTTTCAGTTGCTTGGTTCTTCTCTTAAGAACTCAACTGGGAAGGCTTCTGCTCGATGATGTCATCTTGGTCCACCGATTTCATTGGGACGGCTTCGGCCCACTTAGAATAGAAAGAATAGGAAGACAAACTATCCAGAAAGATAGACAGAAAAAGAGAGAGACCTTACACCGAAACAAGGGACTAAGGGCTAGGGGATATGGGCATAGGGGCTACGGGAAGACGTACGATAGGCTGGGTAGGATCCGTACTGGACGGAAATAGAATCTTTCCTACTTTGAATACGGAATAGCCAGAGAGATAAGTAACGTAGTCACCGATTGGAAGACTTCGACGGCTTAGAAAGAGAAAAAGTACTCGCTCACTGGAGCAATAAAGAAAAGAAGCGTACGGCTTACTAAGACACTAGGCAATGAGCCCGCATACACATTCACTCGCTATAAGACTCACTTACAACAATGGGAGAGACTACCAAGACTGAATGCTTAGAAGAATGGAAGAAAAGATTCCAAGAACTACAGTAAGAAGGAAATCACCAAGCAAGACGGAGATTTGAAGGAAATGCCCCTTACACGACTCGTAGCAATACATGGAAAGCTTCCAAGGAGATATGGAATATCAAGAAGGATAGGGCAATGGGTATGGTGCCTAGGCCTGCAACCTCATAACCTAGAGCTGATGCTGATGCCCCGAGTCGCGGATATTACGATTACAGAGGTTACGAAGTAAAAGAGTAGAGGAATGGTGGTGAAAGAAAGAGCCCCACCTAGACGTCTGCTTTGGATTCGCTTTCTTCCAGTCCTTTTCTCAGTCGAAGTGATCGCTCTATTCCGTCAGTCTTCGAAGGCAGCGGCAAGACCTTTTGCTGGAGTTGACTTTTCCGTCTCGTAGGAAAGATCGTCTTATAGTATGTAGGTTAGTCAAATCCGTCAAGCATGCCAGTCCAAGGTACCGAGTCCTTTTTCTAGCAGTCATTGCGTAATCGCTAAGCAGCCCATCGGTCGAAGCTAGGGGCTTTAGCCTTACCTTGCCTTCAAATCAATCATATCAGTAATCGAATGAGTAATTGAATCAGCCTTTCAGCCTAGTCTTCGAGTCTTCCAAGTCTTCTAGCTCTCTAGGCTCTCCTAACCCTAACAAGCTTTCCAGTTTAGTTGTCCAAGCTCTAACTTATCCTTCCAGCGGTTAAGCTTTCGATGTAATCTATCCGCCCTTAGTTCATTCCGTACGTCTGTGTAGTCAGTCATTGTCTTATACGTCTTTCACTATTCAAGTAAGGAGCTCAGGGGCCTGTGTGCCTTGTTTCCAAGATCCGGTGGATAGCTTTCCTATTCCCTCGGGCTTTCAGATGGAGGGGCAGTCTTAATTCATCAACCAAAGATGAAAGTAAGAGAGGCTATTATTAAGATTCTTTGATCCCGAAAGCCCAACACTCGGCCTAGGAATTCTTGTCCGAACCTTCCATCCGTAAGCCAATCAATCGAAAAGACAAGACAAGTCAGCCATCATTCGACACCTTCCGCCGATAAAGCATGCTATCAAAAGAAAGAGTCACCCAAGAAGGCGAAACTTCACCTGTCGCAGAACCGTAACCCATCACTTGGCCTCTCCCTTCATGTGCATGCCTAGATCTTCGTCATTCTCTTCCACCGAAAGCAAGAATGGCATAATCAATCGCATCTGCAACCGAAACCCAAGCTGGCGAATAAGCAAGTGATTGGTCTTTTTTTAGTCTTTATTAGCTTGATCGGCAACTGGGACACAAACGAAGGAACTTTTAGAATGACTTCAATTGACACACAAAGAAGTACCCTGCTTTTGACCAACTATTCCATAGCTTCGACGACTGCCTTGCCTTGACCTTCCCTTGTTCTACCCTCGGAGATTGAAAGGTGATTGAAGAAGATAACTCTATGCAGTGACAGAGGGAGGTAATATCATAATAGAGTAAAAATCACGATTAGAGTCAGTCCGGATAAAAGAATCCAATCCGCAACTAGTCTTGGAGTGAAAGAACCTGGGAATCCCCTTTTTAATAGAATAGAATCCGGAAGAGGCTCGACGGGAGCGGACTCGTAATCGTGTGGACGCCTTCTTACACAACTGAAGGGACAGATTTCGAGCGAGCGGATTGCTTCTCTGGAGAAAGATGGGCTGACCATGATGGAAGGGCAAGGACCCCAAGAAGAAGCCAAGCCTGAGGCCAAGAAAAGCGAGCTCAAGATCAGGAGCCAAAGCGGACCGAGAAGAAAGAAGAAACGCAAGTTGCCAATTTTGGGGCAGTGACCCGGAAGAAAGAAACCAAGGACTGACCGGAGGGCTAGTTACCCGTTACTGCTTCAGGGAGTGACCGATGCTAAGAGGGAAGCGAAACGCTATGTTACCCGCGAGATATCCGCTTTCTTTCTTCCTGCAGTGGTAGCGACACTACCGATGTGTAAAGATCAACTCCTGCTTCTCTGTCTTCTTCAGTTAAGTCAGTTCAGCTGGGCCTATTTGTATAGCAAAGAGCGCCTTCTGTTACTCTTCTTTGTTGAATGGAGCCGAGGTCGGCGAACGAATGTTATTAGCTATTTCCTCTAATTGTATTTCTCGCATTCTGCTAGGCCTCTGGGCCTATGTTCTAAATGAAAGAGCTATGGACTGAAAACCTAAAGGGAAGTAGTTCCCGCATCTGCTAATTCAGTCTGCTGTGGATTTACCGGCTTCCAAGTCAGCAAAGTCTAAAGGGAAAGCTAAACCTGGAGTTCGAGTCGGAAATCTGTATTATCTTCTTAAATAAAGCCAAGTAAATCCAAGTAAAGTAGCTAGTGCATCTCCTTTCTTGCAGAACCTCTGCTGCGAGGGAAAGGGTGGTGACTTCTAAGGCGAGTAGTTTCGGTTCGAGGACCTATAGTTTATAAGGGTGGTGACTACCTATGTGTCAAGCAAAGAAAGCTAGGCCTAGTACTTCCTATTTGAAGTGAAGAGAGCCCTGGGAAGAGATGAGTTCAACCTGGAGTGAAACCTAAGGAAGCAGCTCAGTCTAGTTCTTTCAAGGCTTAGTTTAGCGTCAGTTGCAGGATTGGGAGTGTAGTGAGGATAGCCCAGGTGGGCGACCGAATGAAGTGAGTTACGAGTTACCGATGCTGGTAGTTTCCGTTACTACGGCTGATAAATAAGCGCCTCAGTGTAAAGAAAAGCTAAACGAGTAGCGTCAGTCTGAAACCCTCCACCGAAAAACAATTGTGTGAAAAAGAAACTCTCTTTTTAAAAGTTCTGTTAGGTTCTTAGTAGCTCGGAAACCTTTATCTGGACATTAAGAGCGTCAAGGATTAGAGCGGATACAAGACAGTCCCTTCCCTTCCATCCAACTACACGGGACTCCTCCTAAAAAAGCGCGTAAGGGGCCACCCACTCTTTCCCCTTGCCCCTCTCACTCATATGCCCGATACACATATGCGGGTAGATTCAGATGCATTTCGAGTCCTATTTTAAGGCACATAAGCCCATGGAGTTCTAATGCCAGTTCCCAGCGATCCAGTTAGAGGAGTGGCAGTTGTGGGAATAGCAGTATCTTTTATATTTTCAATAGACCCAGTATCCATATTTGTATAAGTTCCAATAGAGAGATTCAAAATAGGACCAGGATCCTCTCAGGTCACCAGCAATCCTCCCGTCACCACTCAGAATGCAGTTTACATCACCATCCCAGAGTCCCAAGAGGGTAATCAGGATGACAAGTTGAAGAAAAAAGCCGAAGAAAAGAAGGTAGCCAATCAGCTAGAGAGCTTAGAAGAAAAGGTCAAAAGCCTACAGGGGATCGACTCTTATGGCAGTACCAGTTTCTCTGACCTATGCTTTTCCCGGATATGAAACTCCCCCACAAGTTCAAAACTCCAGACTTAGACAAATATGATGGAACAGGCTGTCCTTTTACCCATTTGAAAGTCTATTGTGGAGAAATGTGTTTATACGGCGATAATGAAAGACTACTCATCCAGCAATTCCAAAAAAAGTCTGACCGGCCCTGCTCAGAGGTGGTTCGTCCAGTTAGACCACAGCCGGATCCGAACATGGTCTAACCTAGCCACTTCCTTCCTGTCACAATACAAGTTCAACACTGAAATGGCACCGGACCGCTCCAACGTATGCAGAAAAAGGGTAGCGAGTCATTCAGGGCATACGCCCAACGATGGAGGGAACTCGCAGCACAGGTCAAACCCCCGATGGTTGAAAAAGAGATGGTCGGTGCTTTCCTCAACACATTGAAAGATCCATACTACTCCCACCTTATCGGGCACACTACGTCAAGTTTCGCAGACCTGGTCATAGTAGGTGAGCGAGTGGAAGATGGAGTCAAATCAGGGCGCCTGGTTGACATACAGGCATTGCAGTCGCTGCTGGAACAGTCAGGAACGAGCACTATCCCGAGGAGGGTACAGACCAAAAGAACAGAAACCGGGCCGAAAGGAGGAGAAGTTCAGGTCATCACCTCCGCCCGAAATGACCATCCACAAAAGCAGAGAATATACGTACAGCCATCCACTCAGCGGCCCCTTATATTATCACCAGGACAGGTTCAGCAGACTAACCGGATTCAGATTCCTCAACCACAAGCACCAACAGGAGAAGGCACGAGACCTAATCCATCACCTCCCAAAAAGGAACAAAGAAAGTTTGATCCAGATTACTATCACATGGGAAGTCCAGGTCATACGACTGACAGATGTTTCGCTTTAAGACACAAGATCCAAGATCTCCGAGAACAACACCTGCTACGCTTTGAACTTGAGAATTGAAAACAGAGAATGATCTCCCTGAAATCAACATGGTTCGCTCGGCAGGCCCCTCAGAATCGAAACCATCTCAGCCCACTGGCACAACACAACATCAGCCAGCATTCACACTTACTGCTCTTGCCCCTCAAATCAAGAATGGAACACTTCGGCCCGCTGCAGCCTCTGAATTCCCCATCATCGCCTACTCTTTGGATGGATCACCCATCTATCAAGGGAAGACTGAATCAGGCCACATATGGTGGGACATCTGCGACTGTGATGATTGTTTCCAAAATGCACAAGAAACTGATCTCGAGCTCGAAGCCGAGAGAGAACGGAAGCCTAAGCCGAGAAAGAATAAAACTTATCAGCAAAAATGACGGGAACGATATGAAGCAGGAGATCCTGAGGTAGACCTTCTCGGAGACCCATCAGGAAAGTTTGATTATCTTGTCCTTTACCCGAGAAGAAACATGGCGGCTCTAGCTCCACCTCCAATGATACCTCATCCACAGTGGTCCACTGACCCTCCCACTGGGCCGGGCCCCATGATGCGTCTACTCACAGAAGTGACCACAGCTGTCAACTCTATACCTTGCGAGTCAGTGGAAGAATCACCTCCAGAAGACCCTGACCAAAGCTATCGCATGATCGAAATGCAAGAGTATATCGAGCGGCAATGCATGAAGCAGAGAAGGGAAGACTTTCGGGATTTAATCATTTCACATGAGCGCAAAGCTGATGAAGCGGCATCCTCTGGTAACAGAGCCCGAAGTAGGAAAGTTCGATCCATCCCAACTCATTACACCTCCGCGAACTCGTGTTCAGCTAAAGATTAAGGAGGAAGAAGGTTTGCCTGAAATCTCCATGATAACCTCAGCAAAGCCGAAGGCAACAAAACCATGGAATGGGTTCCAGTGGACAACATTGTTAAACATGGCCCTTCAACTCCTCACCCGCTGAAAACTAACACTTGAGACAGATATGGCGTAGACACGGCTAGAGATCGATTGAGGACCTCCACCAGCCTAGCTAATAGATAACTTCTCTCTTCCCGTTATCACCCTTACTTGAGTGAGGAACCCTTGCGAATAAGGGGTCCGAACGGTACCTCATTCTCTTATAAGAACCCTTCTTCCTTCACTTCACTGAAAGCCTAATAAGGGGGCGGATAAGACTGAAAGAAGGGTTACATCCGGGAGTGATCTACGAGAGTTCGCACATAGCCTTATTAATATTCCTATCCCGGTGCTCAATAAGGTCCGGGGCATAAGCTGCTTCCAGAGCAGAGGTTGCGAAGCTAACAAGCCTACAAGCCAAAGCAGGGGCAGTGTGTCGAGATAAAAGCAATAAAGAGCTGAGGAACGAAGAACCGCGGGTGGAAGCACTAGGAGAAAGCTAAATAGTTCAGCGCGCAATACAATAAGGCTTATGTTACACAGATGGGGATCCCAAGGAGAGGGCTTTACTAATAATAGTAAAGGTAGGGGACCGAGAATACAACAATCAGGGTTGTCGTAGAGTAGATCAGGCTCTCATCAGACCTAAGATGCTGCTCTTACCCTTAGTGGTTCTCAACTAGAAGGAAAATTAGTTGATCTGGAGTTGTCGTAGATAAGGGGGTCAGGAATCAATGATTCTTGCTTCTGACTTTCCACGATTGAAGTGGAAAGGGGGCCGCCGATGCACGTCCGAACCAGCGACAAAGACAAATCTGCAGTTCTAAATAGGAAAGAAAGGAATCCGGTCTCCCCCCTGAGGGTAAGAAAGAAGGTCCCGATTGTAGGGTCTGTAAGATGGTATGGTTGCAAGCTAGCAAGACAATAAGAGAGAGTTCCCCCTATCAAGGAAGATGGGTTTTTTCTCTGGTGCTTTGCACTCTCCTTAATGTACTTACAGCTCAACGTTGTGTTGTCTTCCCGGTAAGTAGGACCAAGGAAGCCTATCTCCCCTTTCTCATAATAGTGGTGAATCTCAATCATAGAAACAAAATGACCAGGTTCCGTTTCTGTTTCTATGCCTATTTCTCTGTACAGAAAAGATGAGTTTAGTTACCTTGATGATACCACTTCCAACTCCAAATCCAAATCCAAAACATCTCAATACTGGTACAAGTGGAAAGTTTAGACCCTCAAGAAAGTGATTTTATGATATGAGCAAGCCAGAAAGGGGAAGTGTAACCATAACCTCTTTTGAAGGCAAAGCAAGTAAAGCCAGCAAGTTCTGACTTCCCTTTTTTTTCCTTGGATGTGGCTAATTTGTCTAGTCCCATCGAAACAGTTGAATTTAAGTCCTTCCTTATCGATGGGATATTACCTCCTGTATTAGCATATTCCATTCTAGCATATCTTATTTCCAGTAGTACATAAAACCCCTGAGTCTGTGGAAGCCAGTGAGGCTAGTGAAGAGGGGTATCCAGTTACAATTACAGTTTTAGTTGCTTCTCTCTTCCCTAGAGTTTTACAAAAAAGCCCAACAACGGGCAAGAGACTAAGTGTACCAAAACCTATTAGCAATGAGATTTGATAAAAGTCTTCCATTTTGTTTTCGGAAAAAAAGAGATTCCTATTCTGCATCTCACTAGCCTTATTACCAAAACAGGTAAGCTAGCAGGGGAGCCCGCATATATATATGTTTTGAAGGTGCAGAAATTTATTGGTGGGTCTCCGAGGCGGAAGGAAGACCCGCAGTATAAGTAGGGAGGGGTTTACCCTCCACAAAATAAGGGATTACTCAAAACCCCTTTTTTTTTATTTTTCATATTAAAGCGCTTTCTTTTAAAAATGCATCTGGTTCCATCTTTCTTTCGTTAGTTAACCCACCTTTTTCTAAAAGGGATTGTAGTAATTCTGGTTTTACACTATTTGGAATGGCTCTCTCATATTGAGAGATTCTGTCTAGTGGCATTCGATCACAGAATCCATTGACAGCTGCATAAATGACTAGAATTTGTTTTTCAATTGGAAGTGGTGCATATTGTGGTTGTTTCGGTACTTCTGTAAGCCTTGCACCTCTATTGAGTAATGCCTGAGTCGCAGCATCAAGGTCTGACCCAAATTGAGCAAGGGCGGCCACTTCGCGATATTGTGCCAATTCCAGTTTTGAACTACCGCAGACTTGTTTCATAATTTTCAACTGAGCGGCAGACCCAACGCGACTGACAGATAAGCCGACGTTAATAGCGGTATCACTACCAAAGACAACAATCCCTACATTCTCATTCTCAAGATTCAACGCTATTCTTTTCACACCTTGGGCGGCTTAAGCCCGGTGCTTAACTTTACGCCCTCTCTCCACCCGTATGTGAGATCGATCGGCAGACCCAGACTTTGGTTCCACTCGATGATCTCACACAAGACAGAATGGTGGAGAAAAAGGCTTTTAAACAAATAAATAAACAATAGAAGTACAACTAGGACAAATACACCCATAATAATGGCAAATCGTTTCTCGAATAAGAACAAAAGACGTTCTACGGGTACGCTCACGTTAGGGGCAGCCTTCTCACCCAGCAGCGGCGAGGACTTCTCCCCCTTTTGAGAGGTACCACACCCGAAAATTCCAATACGAAGAAAATTTGCCAATATCCCCGTAGGTTAGCAAACTTCTCGCCTTTTTTAGGGCTCGGGACATCATGACCCATTCATATTCACTCGTAGTTCTGCTTCTTGCTCTAACAGAAAGACTTGTAGGAAATCTGGTTGGTCCAACCAAGAAAAACATGGGGGTTTTTGGGCATCTCACAGGAAATGGAACTTCTTTTCTTTACGTAATTTCAGCCTTCATCGAAAATCCTAATTTTCTGCTTTTTGCTCGTGCTTTAGCTTTTTTATCTCATCCGTATTCCGGTTCAAATGTGTTAAGTTTAAGTCAGGTAAGCGGGTGGAGAATAGCGAGGGAGAGGGCAGCGCCCCTTGCTGGATAGAATATCGAGAAGCACATGGGATTGGGGTGCTCTCTAAGTGAGGAGCCATGGAACTCTAGCTTAGATAGAAAGGGTTTTTAGGCCGGACAAAGGTCTAGGTTAAGTCCGGGAGAGAGGGCTTGATGAACACCACCTCCTGGTTAGTGATTGGGCACACGCTTCCTTTACGGCGTAGAATCGGCTTCTTTTTTTGACGTATCAGAAAGGGCTTCTCTTCTACGCCCGAAGTTTATATTTATGCAAGTATCTTCACTTCAATACCCAAAGTGGCCCTATACATTTAATGATAACCGAACCCAAGCAAGGAGCTTCAATCTTTTCTATTTCCTTGAGGTTGGAAAGTCTTTATTTTATGTGCCAACGCAGGCCTATCACCAAATCTCCACGGCGAAATCCTTTGTTGGAAGGCTTGCTGATTCATGATTTACACCTCTCTCCGCCGCTTCTTAACAGTTGACTGCGAGATTAGCACTTTCTTCGTTACTAACAGATATATCTTTTCCGCGCGAGCTAGTTCAACAGTTCATTCTTGTAAGCCCCTTTGTCAGCCACACTAAGACTTCGGGTCATCATGCACTGACACAATCATTATCTGAGGGCCTATGATCATCCAAAAGCAGTACCTGGCATACTCCTAATAATCAAAAGAAAAAGCCGGATTCGACTTCTTGTGTACAAGCAGAGCATCAACAATCCTTTTCGTTACCAATTACAAATGGTATAAACTAATCGGGATGCTTCTACACGTCCATTCTTCTAGGAGAGTCATACCCGTCTTTTTGCCTGACCCGGCCTTCCAATCTTTTCAATCGGTCTAGTCCACGCGTGGACAGAGGAATTTGCTTCCTCTAGCCCTGAAAAGGCGACTACCTTACCTATCAATCGTATTGGCCCAATTCCAGATCAATAGAATAGAAGGTATCATATTCACTAAATTCCTAAGGGAATCCCCCGCTTGACTAATAGCCTCTGCCTATTGTCTTATTTTCTACTGATTGCTTGTATCAAGCAGGACGTCCACATGAGAGTTGTACCAAGCAAGTGTTCTCCCTTCACTATCGGACCTGCTTCTTACTTATTTGTTAGCGCCTACGGGCGGAATCAAAGAAAAAATGAATACATTGGGCTTTCGCCACCTGAAAATGCCCGACGGTCATTCAAGATTATCTGCATTTTAGTAAGTGTATGCAAGAGACGCAGTCTTAGTATTAGGAATAGCGAGTTCTCCCTCGTATCCGCAGAAGTTAATGCAACTGAACCCTTCGCTACTCCTTTTTGTGTGACTGACCAACCCGAATTTCATATTGAAAAAGGAGGAGGCACATCAAGGCAGAAGTCGAATCAAGCAAAGATCCTCTGACATTAGCTAGTAGCTGCTTTCCTGGGACTTGCACTTGCTTCTTTTAGAGAAGGCTTGGCTCTATTTATGCTATTTCCATCCACTTGACTGTTCTTCGCGAGTATCTTTCGTCTCTTCCTGGGAATCCAATGGTTACGCTGGAAGAAGGACTAACAGTTATAACCGAGAAAGTGCTTATGTCGACACTAGCAAGTGACTCACCAACTCGGAAGTAAGAAAGAGGAAAGACAGGGGTATGACAACCAATCTACCCGCCTATTAGCTATTCTAGCCAAGGCCAATTTCATGTGTTAAGCATATAGACATCAGATCGTTTTTGGAAGAGTGCCCGAGGACGAATAGAACTTAGATTCAAAAGAGCGCGAAGAAAGAGCTTTCGCAAATGATTGCACTTCTGCTATCCGGATAGCTATTCAAAGCATCGAGAAAAACAAAGATAATGTTAACAGTTTCATAAAAGCAAGGGGATTCGCTAAGCAGCTAAGCAAAAATCCTTTACCCTGAAATCGTAGATCTACGAAATGAGCGTAGTGTTGAACTCTTTCGCACCCCTTCCGAAATCAATCAAGGATTGCCATCGAAAGCTGTCGTTACGCCGAATTCTTCAATAAAAGTAGCCGTCGTAAGGCCGGGGCGTTGCGTATCCGGAAGAGTCAGACTTCGTTTCAAGCAGCAATCTTTGAAAGGAAAGATACTTGTTGTCGATTCAATGTGGGATAGTCCCTACAGGATAGGAGTTAACCCATGTCCACAGTTTTGATTACAGGTCTAGTTCAGTTCAACTCATAGCCCCCAATCCCACTGGTGACGATATTGTCATTGGGGATCAGAAAGTTGCTCTGCCTTACAAAGAGTGGTTAGCTGATCTGGGAGTCAGTGTCTCGATGCCGAAGTCACTGGTCAATGAGTAGGCAAAATCATCTGGGGAAGGAAGCGAGGTGGAGTGAAGCACGGTCGGCAACAGCTAATTGGCTCAGGCGATTCTTGTTGTCGGGCGTAGGGTAGGACCCTCTTTCGAGTTTCAGAGGTGAATCCTCATATGATATGAAGGACTCCCATCCCCGGGAAAGTCCCCAACAGCAACTGGATCAATCTTTGTTGGCTGGCTTGCTTTGTCCGCTATCCTTCATCCCATCCGTCTTGTCCAGGCTGGTAAGGAGAGAAAGGGGTGCCCGGGGGAGATGAAGTAGAATCAATTGAAGTGGATGTTTCAGGAGTTCATTCAAGCGTAGGGGTAGGGCTTCATTCAAGCGTACGGACTTTATTCGACTTTAGTTTAGTGAGTGGATTCTGTTGTGGATGAATGCGCTTAAGCAATAATAGTGGTAGGACTTAGCCGCGCTCTGTTCTTGATCGGTCGAATCGATCGCCATGTTTCTGAGATTCTTCTAAATGCCCTTTCTCTTTCGTTAATGGTTACGATGTCAATCGGGTACCCCATTCATCTATCTTCTTTGAAATGGAATTTCCCGTTCTCCTGCTTCAGTTACAGCTTCTCCCGCTCCTGGAATTCCTTAAAGTTTATTAATGCGATTTACTTGCCTAAATCATAAATTGTCGGATATTTTTGCTTGTAATGCTCTGTGGTGGAACAAAGGAGTGCGCGAAGGTACAATCCTAAAAAGTGAGATTGGTTATAGGGATATCTTTTCCTCTGTTTTGCATATCAACGACAGCTCTGACCTTCCTGATCCTGTAACTGGTTTCTCCCCTGGTCTATGATTGCTCTCCTTAAGACCCGACCGGAAGGTTCGTTCGAGAGGCCCGGTACGGTCCGCTTGGGGCCCTTCCGCAATAAATAGCAGATATAAGAAAGAGAGAGTGGCAGACTGAAGGAACTGTTAGAGTGAGCCTGAAAGAAGGTAGAGGATAATCTCCCAACTTCAAGCCAGGAAGCATTTTAGCAAAAACATTCCCCTCATTCAAAGAAAAGAAAGATGAAAGTTGAATAATAGCTGCCGGCTCCCTTTAACACCAACGGTAGATAGGAACCGAATTCAAAGGCTTGCATGTTAAAGATAGAACCAACGGTGGCAGAAGAGATTTGTGCAGGAGCTGGCGGAGAGCGGAAGATTCGAATCTCGATCCGGGGAGACGTTTCAACGTTAGCTCCTGTAAGCCTGAGCAAACAAAGGTTGTAGTAGGGGCTTCCGCGACACTTTGATTAGTTCAATTAACCCAGCCTCAAGGACAGAAAGGGAGGGTAGGGTTTTTCCTTGATGAACCGAAGGAGGCCTAAGCATTTTGAAAACCCATATCATTCATTGGTAAGCGTAATTGGTTGGCCCTGCCAACTATATGCAGGTCTCTCGAGCCTTCCCTATTTCTCGATCGGTTCAATGCTTCATATTTATTCCACTCAAAGCCTGAGCGTGGCTAGGGTTCTCCCCCACTTCATTAATATAGTATAGCGAGGTGTGGTATAAAGAATACTGATCGTCCAGTAATGGGTAGCGACAACTGAAAAATTAATAGCAAAGGAATCTCAAGCCAAGGAATCGAATTTCTGACAAGGAATCTCAAGCCGCAGGTAACGTCAGTTGGCGAAGGAATCGAATTTCAGCGAAGGAATCTCAAGCTAATTTCAGTGAAATCCCATGTTTTACTTCAAACTGAAAAAAAAGGAAAGACATGAATCACAAAAACTGGCTTACTCGATCATTGGATGATATGCCTAGAAAAGAGGAAGACAAAAAGGAACTAATAAGGTTTTGGAATGAGTTTTACACTTATTTATTGCAAAATACTAACAAGAGTGGACAACATGGTAAGAGTCACTCAGTTCAGTATAAGGAAACCGCCTTCGATATTTTGGAAGAAGCAAAAACAAGATTACCATTAAGTGTAGATGAATTAAGTGAGATCCAAAAGCAAATTGAGGAGATTACTATATGGTTCGATGAGAAATCTATTTTTAGGTCAGCTTCCGACATAATCAAAATCTTAATCAGGGAAAATGAGGAAAGTGCTAAGGATTTTCTCAGGAGAAGGCCATTCGAAAAGGATGATCTTGAATTGCTTTCAGAGTTCGGTCAATATACGATTGAGGCATTAATAGTTCATGTACTAAGTATGTTTTTTTACTCAGTTGAATCTAACTCACTAATTCGTGTTGCTTCTTTGGTTGAACAACTAGAGTCTAGTGTCCGTCACCAAGCTTCATTATTGAAAAGCGGCAGGTGTAATAAACCGTTTTCTAGTGCCACGAATGATTTCAAAGTGAAGAAGTCGGATAGGAAAAGATCCAAATTGGTGATGATGTATCCCTTCGGTTCCGGCTTAGTTCAATTCATGGAGGAAAGGAAATTGATCAGTTTAGTGACTGATTTGAGCGGTACTGTTCGAGTGAAGAAGAAGAAAGGATCTTATTTTCTTCCAAGCCATCTCTACGCAGTCTGCAACTTTGATATTTCATTACTACCGATCAAGCTCAACCTGCCTATGGTATGCAAACCTCGAGATTGGACGAGTGCCTGCCGGGGTGATCAAAATCCTAGATACCTGTCCGATCTATCAGGGGGTTACTTAAGTGGGCCAACAGGTGGCCTATATGATCGTTACCGCCTCTTAAGTTCAGGTGACATTAATCATTTTTATATTGATATTGGAAGAGAAAAGAATTACGAGAAACTGTGTCTTGTAATGAACAAGCTGCAGGGTCAGGCCTTTCAAATCAACAGTCATTGGTTGAAATGTCTTAAATATAATGAGGACTCATTTGTTGAATCTGGTTTACTCATGCCAAGATTTCTATCCTCTATGAATATCAAAGATGTATCCAACTTACTTAGAGAGTTTCACATGAAGGATGAGGTTATTAATAAATTATGTAACTTTAGCGAATTGTTACATACTTTATCTAAGAACATACAGCGTTCTCGTTATGAGAATTTGATTATGAAGCTGGCACAAGCCTACGAAGGTTATCATTTTTATTTGCCAGCCTTTCTCGACTTCCGAGGTCGAATCTACCGCAGTGGTGTCTTGCATTTCCACGAGCGTGATCTAGCAAGAAGCATGATCGTCTTTGCGGATATCAAATCTAGTGGCAATATTGACATGAATGCATATCTCGCCGCAGCAGCCTTCCATTACAAGTCTTTCGTCTCTGTCGACGAGGCATTATACTTTTCTAATAACAACTTCTTGCAGCTCAGTCATGATGATGATCTTCTCATGTACGCTCGGGAGGCTAAACGCCCCTTTCAGCTCTTCGCCCATCTAATTGGAGTTACCTCTCCAAATTTGAAGGTTATTACGCGCATCCCTTTAACCCAAGACGCCTCAGCGAGTGCATATCAGATTATGAGTTACTTTTTGTTGGATGAAAGCCTGGCTTCGAGAACGAATCTCATCCCGGATGGAAAAATCCAAGATGTTTATTCATTCATCCTCGAAGATCTCAAGGTGTTCATGAAAGCAGAACTGGATAATAATCATCTATCAACGATAGTTTGCAATGTGCTCACTCGTAAGCTAGTCAAAGGTATCTTTATGCCTATGATCTATGGCAAAACTTTAATGAGCACGGCCAGCGATCTAAAAGACACTCTCTCTCGCTTCATCACTCATAAGGAATGCTTCGATGTTGCCTCTGTCTGCTTTAAGTTCTGGAGGACGCAATATCAGAACACGGAATGCCTGATCCGGTTGATCCGCCATATAGGCTGGATCGCGTCTGCTAGGGATAGCCCAGTTTTCTATAGAGTCCCTTCCTTTACCACGGTACAGGATTATATGAAAATGGATCCCATAAATGTATGGTTTTATGATGGACTTCATAAGAAGAGGCGTCGGGTGACTCTCAGAGTTTCTTCTTCTAAGAGAGATCGTAGGAAGACTGAAATCTCTACCTTCGTAAACTTCATCCATCAGAGGGATGCCCATATTGCAATGAAAGTAGTAGAATGTATGCTTGAAAAGGGTGCGCCTATATACACAGTACACGACAACTTTATAACTACAGCTGAATATAGCTATTTTCTACCAATAATTTATATCAAGGTCATTTGTGAGATGGGCCCTCCACTTTCAATCCTCAACGAGTTCATCTATATGAATATTATGAAACCTATTGTCAAAGTGGAGTCAGCTGGACCTCATGAGGGTTACTTTGCCGATAAGGTAATCTCAAAAGAGATTCTTCATTATTACTTAAAGGCTAATGTACCTGAGAACATAAGCAAGAAGATGATGGCAACTTGGGAAGAAAGGATCTCGGGAATACTGACCTCTTACGAGAACTATACTCGTTATGTATGCGGTGATTTTCAATCCCCTAACCCTAGGGATTGTTTTCGAGCTCATGAGGAAAAGTGGGATAAATTCAAGTCAAAGCTAATAAGCGGGGAGGGAAATTACTACTGCGTACACTATTAAGTATGAATCATAAGATGATGGCATACACCACAGACAGCTCAACTACTGGACAGTTATTGAATCGCTTGTATAAAAAGATTGAACGAACAACACACCAAGATCCGCATCTTGGGTTAATCATTGCTTCACATCACTTCATCGAGCCTCCCCCTCTTGTTAACGAGATTGACCTACTCTGTCTTGCGACCATGTCTCTCTTAATCCAGTTTGCTTACCCATCCTTATCTGGTTACGGTAAGTTCACAATTTCCTTTACCATGAAGCGATCTTACGGAGAGGAGATCTCATTTACGCTAGGTCCTGCTATCCCCTTGACTGATCCCGATGGTAAGTTAATTCCAATGAGTGAGGTCTATGCTCATATATCTCGATCAATTATGAAATATGCAGAAATCTACAACGGAGATTATATAGTTCGACTCATGATCCGAGTCTATATGGACGGCAAAAAGATGGATAGGCCAGCCCTATCTTCAGAGGAGAGAGATAGCTCACTTTCTTCAATCATTCAAGCCGGATTGAGTGAGATCGAGCCAGCAAGAGAGATCCGAAATCGTAATCGTAGCTATCCAACCCATATCACAGCACTCAAACCATGTCGCACTGAGCTGAAACCATTCATTGTAGCCGATACGGAGACTCTACTGATCGATAATGTTCATAAGCCTTATGCTGCAGGTCTCTTGATGGTTCGTCCCGGTGAACAGATCTATGATATTCTGATTGATAGCTACTTCAGTGAAGACTACTCTATAATCTTGGATTCCTTTGAAGAAAGGAGTACTAAGGTACTTTATGACTTGGTATTAAGGATATCAACGATTGTTAGACAAGAACAATCCCCTTTAACAATTTACTTCCACAACTTCTCTAGATTCGATGGAATTCTCTTGCTTAAGCACCTAGCATGTCATCACAAGAGCTACAAGCTAAAACCACTGATGAGGAACCATAGGCTATACGAGTTAGCTGTCTATTCTGGTACGAAGATGTTATTCCGCTTCAGAGACTCCTTGAATCTACTCCCTGGCAAACTTGCCTCCCTAGCTAAGAATCTATGCCCGGGTCTTGGCCCGAAAGGCTCTATCGCATATGATGAGGTGACACTGTCAAATCTGGCAAGTATGAAAAAGAACTTGTTAGACTATATGAAGCAGGACATCCTTCTCCTTGGAGGTGTAATGCGCTCAAGAGATATATTGGAAGCTGTACAAGGTGGACATAGAAAGCAAGATAACCCTTTCCTCACTTGCTCTTAGCATCTTTCGTATGAAATACTACGATGCTTCTAATTGGCCAATCCACATCCCAAACAAGAATGAAGACAGCTTTATAAGGCGTGCCTACTACGGTGGTCATACAGATGTATACAAGCCATATGGCGAGGACCTATACTACTACGATGTGAACTCTCTCTATCCCTTTGTAATGAAGGAATTTCCAATGCCTGGTGGTGTGCCAGTCTGGCATGGAAATCTGGAAGGCAAGGACTTAGATAGCATGTTTGGCTTTATTGAGGCATATGTGGTATGTCCGAAGACTATCAAGAAGCCCTTTCTACCCTATCGAGACAACAAGAAGAACACTCTCATCTTTCCAACCGGGGAATTTGTTGGAGTGTACTATTGCGAGGAGTTAAAGTATGCAAGAGGCCTAGGCTACACTGTAATCCCAATCTCAGGCTACCTCTTTGAGAGGATGGAAAGCCCATTCAGGGACTTTGTTAGCTCACTCTTTGTGAGAGCAGGTTAGAGGCAAGGATATCAGGTAATGAGGCCATGTCCTATGTGTACAAGATCCTTATGAATTCGCTATACGGTAGATTTGGCATTAACCCTAAAAGCACGACAACCGAGGTCTGCGATAAAGATCGATACAAACATTTGATCAGGCATAGTGAGTTCATCTTCGGTGATATGCTTAGCGAGAACAACTACATCGTTGCCTACCATAGCAATACCGAGAAGGGCTCAGATTATTGGAATCCACCGAAGAACTCTGCTGTCCAACTAGCTGCTGCGATCACTGCCTCTGCTAGGATCTATATGTACCCTTATATCTCAAGAGAGGACTGCTACTACACGGACACAGACTCAGTTGTGCTTGGTCAGCCACTACCTAAAGAAGTGATTTCTTCTTCTGTCTTAGGTAAGTTTAAGCTAGAGGACAGAGTCATGAAAGGATACTTTTTAGCACCGAAATCCTATTGCTACATCGCAATAGGTGGCTCCAATATACTCAAGTACAAGGGACCAGCGAAAAACCAGGTCAATCAAGAATGGTTTGAGTCACAGTACGCGGACCCATCTCGTACAAAACAGGTACCGGTGGAAGCCAACTTCCGGATTGATTGGCACACTCTTAACATCATCAAGAAAGACACAATGGTCAGGGTTGGGCTTCAGCTGGGGACCAAGAGGATACCAGTATATCACAGAGATGTCTGGGTGGATACTGATCCAATTGATATCCAAGACTTGTCTAGCCAGGAAAACAAAAAACAAAATCACTAGGGAATGCTTTAATACAACTACAGACTGAAAATGAAATTCTAAATGAGAAATTATCTAAGAAGGAAAGAGAGTTTGCCGAGAGATACAAAGAGATGATATCACAGTTTGATGCTAAGAAGAATACAGATAAAAGGATGCACACTCAATACACTACAGAGAGACAGAAAAGTCTTACTGAAGAAAGAACGCTATTAGATAAAGAAGAACAAGAACAAACAGAGGTGACTAACGACGAGAAAACTAAGAAAGACCAAAAGATACCTAAGACAGACGAGAAGATACCTAAGAAAGAAGAAAAGAAACCGCCTTGAAAGACAATTGATAACTGACGAAAGAACTGATGAAGAAGCGCATCAAAGACCTCAGCCTTAGGGGGGAATAGTTGATCGAACTTCCGTGAGTTCGTTTTTGGTCATCCTGCATTTCTGCATTTCACCGACCTTCGCAGATTAGGCTAATCGTATTATGAAATGAAAGGGAGGAAAAATGGATACGCAGTATTCTATAATGAACATTGTAAGGTTAGAGTTTCTTTAGTAGGCCACAGCAGATCGAAAAGTCGCTAATTTCGCTCAGTCAAGTTCTCGTATGGGTAAGGATTTGGCCATTGGCAGTTGAGGGGGGTGTTGATTCCCCCCGCCTACGTAGGGTGCTAAGTGAGTAAAGTAGCCGCCGGATCTAAGAACCCAAAGAGCACCCATCAAACCACCTCTAGTTCGGGACCCATTTCTACAGTTCGGGTGCCAGAGTCCTACTGGAGGCTCATACGCAACCTACGTCTGTTGGGGGGGCTGCCCCCTACCCTAAGCCGGGCGACGTACGGTGTGACAGACAAAGAAGATATGCGTGGGATTTGTTACCGTACGAAGGGGTAATCCGACCACCAGTTTCATCCAACGACATCGAGGGAGCCCTACCATTCCCAGTAGATCCTTCTTCTTCCTAAGAATTGAACAAAACAAGTTCACCTATACGAGAGTTCAGGTCAAGAGAAGGTCGACTATAACTATAAGTAGACGCTTCAGAGGCCCCATCTACATCATCACACGATGAAAACGAGGACTACAGACCAATCCCCGATCGGAAAACGCACATGTTCTATGCCCCGTCCACTCCTTGAGAAGGACAGGCAGCCCAGACTACATAATGGACTTGGTGGCCCGATTGCAACCTCATGGTACTAAGCCCTTCGCCCTCAACTAATACTTAGTTAAGCCCTTCACCCTGGCCGATCCAATTAGCGGAAATATCAGTGCTAGACCCCGAAAGGATTCTGATCATAGTCGTTCAGCGCGTCAAGTTGACACTATAGCTACAGGCAAGTGTTTAAGGTCGTGATTTCTCATTCAATGGCCTCACCATTATCATTCCCATGTACAATCCGACATCTAGTATTTCACCCGCAGGCTATACTGTCAAGCAAGGAAGGCGACCTCAAAGACTGGCGGCGAATTCGCGTGACGAAAAGCTAGGTTTTATTCCATCTCTAGTTTCATCGGATCGTTCATAGATGACATGCTTCTAAAGACTGCTGCTCAACGGCGTACGGCTGACGACAACGCAAGGCCGTGTACCGAAAAGCTGCAGAATGTACCAACGCCTGAATTTGACGGACGCGACGATGATAGCTACGAAATGTGCCGAGCCTATGTCCTTCCCAATCTAAGGGACAGTGTAGAGCGAACTTACCCGATTTTTCCCGAATCTTTTCAGACAAGGAGGGAACAACATCCCGGTCCGATGTTGGTTTTCCAACCCGACAGGACAGTCTTCCCACGCGCCCGACTCAACGAGAATATAGCCTCATAGCTGGCACGGCGAAGCGTATCGTCCCCTATCTTTATTGCACCCCGGACACCCAATCGATCGTTCCCCGATTGACACCTGACAGCCCTGAGTTCTACCCGATCATCCCCAGATATAGATGCGTCACACAAGTAACTCTCTCCTGATCCGCGACCGTGACTGAAAGCAGTTTCTTAGGCGGCTGTGCCAAGCTTAGTTGAAATTAAAAAAGGGACGGGAAGAAAGTAGTAGTGAGTAAAAGTGCTCAGAGAAGCGACATGCATATTCTAGCTAGCTAGCCAATTAATTTCGAGGGTAGCAATGATGAGGTGCAGCCGTCCGCTAACAATCGCCAATTTCGTGTCAAGAACGATCCCATAAGTGATCCTCTCTAAGTAGAAATCGAGATTTCCTGTAACTATGGGTCATAGGCATTTTTCCTACACAGTGCAAGCAAGTTAAATTTTTTTTACAAACATATCAGAATTTCTATTAATCAAACGACATTTTCTGGAATCTGGCATTTAGCGACAGGTGGATAATGTCTTAAAAAGACGTCAATTGCGAGAAGAGGTCTTGCTGCGCGCTGAGTTATTACCGTAATGCATGATCATCAAATCAAAGAAAGTGATGACCATGCTGCTTACGCGCTTAAGCAACAAACCCAGCGAAAAGGTAACTCCGCACTTTGTTAAGAACAGAAAATGTCGTTTTTGTGTGACAAAAGCTAAATAAACATAGCAGTCGTCATCCTGAAATCGACTCATGCTTACTGTGCCCACTACCTTTCCAATAACCCATACGCTTCGCTTTCTCCTGCACCCGGATGGATTGATTGATCATAAAACAGATTGGTGAGCTGCTGCTTGATGAACCGCTGCTGCCGCCCTTCAATCGCCGAGAGTTTCGCTAAGAACGTTCAAAACTCACTCTAAAGGGAAGAGTTAGCCGAACTTCCAGTAAGCCATGAAGAGAATTCCTCTTGTCCGTTTTAAGTCGAACCTTACAAAAATAATATTTTACAGACATAAATGTCATCCAAAAATGCCGGGAAAGCTTGCGCAAAGCGGATTCCAACAACTCGCCTAAATTCTGCTTACCCAAAACCTATTCGAACAGGAGACTAGCCCGGCGCATGCCCACCAGGCCGGTTTTTAAGCTCAGTCGGGGACACCTAATGAAGGTAGCTACGGGCAATAACAATGCACCAACCTTACCATATGGTAAAATCAACCACTAGGAGAATCTAGAGCTAACTGGAGTTCTGTTCCATCCTTTGATAGAGTCACGCACCTATTTGAGTGAAATCGTTTGGGTGAAGCTTGTGAACTGAACACCTATTAAAATTCAGCTTGTCGAGACAGATAATTGAATGAAGCTTGGAATGAATTAATTAAAAAATGAAATAAATTAAGACAATACGACAGAGCAAAATCTAGCATTTAATCTTTCTTGCCAAGCGGCTTCATTCGGGTCCTCCAGTAAGGGGGGAAAAGTCGCGTCTACTAGCACAGGAAGTCGCGATCCAACCGCAGGTTGGTTTCAGCGCACTTAGTCGTCCCGTAAGAAGCTGCTGCTTGGCTAACCCGCTCGCTGCTGCAGTGCTCAGTGTCGGTCATGTATCCTGCGTGGGCTCAGAGTTCCCCCTCCTTTTTGGGGGGAGGTGCCCTCTGATCCCGCTCGGGGTTTATTCCCTTCGCTCGCAGCCCACTTGAACAATCAGCAGGCAGATTTATCGTAGAATGAAGATCCAGCTTGACTCTAAGGACGAGGCAACTCAAAATGGGTGTTAGCGACTCCGATTTTGATGATCGTATACGATTGACCAGGCCTTCGCCGCAGGCGGGTGCAAACCGTCGGGTATCATGTACGGCTGCCCGCGAGAGCCTTGACAAAATCAAAGTATGTTTGATAAGGCGTTGGTTCGGTCGGTCGAGGTCGCTCTTCGCGAAAAAGAACGTACGGTACGGACATTTAGCGTAGATAAGGAGCGCGGCGATCGGCAGTGAGGTGAGGCGAACGACGAAGAGCTAGTGAGTGGGTAAGACAAGGTGTAGCGCAGTCTGGTCAGCGCATCTGTTTAGGTTCGAATCCTTTCACCTTGGCGTGGCTCGTTTTAGTAACAGTTCCCTATTATTATGAGAGGCTTGAGTTTAGGTTTGATAAGTACATGCTCATCCATGTGGCTGCGTAGAAATTTGCAGAATATTATTGATTTCAATCCATTTGACTGCATGCTTCTTACTGTTTTTCTGTTAGCTTTGATCTTTATCTATCTATGGCTTTATTGGAGAAGGAGAAAGATGCCCTTTCAATTGAAGCTAATCGTGCATCTCATTTTGTTTTTTTTTACTTTTTTTGGATCCGAAGTTCTTTCTTTATTGCCGTAGGGGCCATTTTTTCCTCTACGTGTATTATGATGAATGCTTATGGGGCCGGGGGGGATGACCATCCTTCCTCTTCCTTTTTTTAGGGTATTTCCGCCTGGGTTCAAAATACCCCGGGAAGAAGGAAATTCGCAGCCTTCTCAGGGAGTCGGGCAGCGGCTTCCTGGTTCGCCGCTCGAAATCTCTTCCCCGGGCATAAGCGGGGAGTCTCTCTTTAGAGACTCGGTGGAACAGCCCGGGGGGGAGCCCGCCCCTTCTGAGGCTGCGCCGCCCGCGAATCCAGGAGGTTCCCGGGAAGCTGTACCGCCCGCGAATCCAGCGGGTTCCCAGGAAGCTGGGCCGTCCAACCAAGGCCCCGCTCCCTATCCGTATCAACCAGATCAGGTGATAGGGGGCGATAGTGTCGAGACCATAAAGAGGCGACTCTTGTCGGGGCACGAGGCTGACCTACGAGGTCTGCGAGTTCGCCCGGGCCGAGGACCTCTTTGAGGTCAAAGCAGAGATTCTCGGGGAAATGTCACGCCTCGACCCAGAAGGGCCTTGGTTGGAACGCGGTGCTCGGGCGCCCCCCGGGGGAGGAGTCCCTCGAGAGGCTTTTCGCGATATTGGACGCACTCCGGGAGGGCGGACGCCAGTCGGAGGCGTTCGCTAAGCTGACCACGAAATTGTAGAATTCCGACTTTTTTTCCGTTATGCCGCTCCGCGAGCAAGGAGCGAAAGAACCAAGTGGGCTGTGGTGATGTCAGAATTTGCACCTATTTGTATCTATTTAGTGATCAGTCCGCTAGTTTCTTTGATCCCACTCGGTGTTCCTTTTCCATTTGCTTCCAATAGTTCAACCTATCCAGAAAAATTGTCGGCCTATGAATGTGGTTTCGATCCTTTCGGTGATGCCAGAAGTCGTTTCGATATACGATTTTATCTTGTTTCAATTTTATTTATTATCCTTGATCCGGAAGTAACCTTTTCCTTTCCTTGGGCAGTACCTCTCAACAAGATTGATCCGTTTGGATCTTGGTCCATGATGGCCTTTTTATTGATTTTGACGATTGGATCTCTCTATGAATGGAAAAGGGGTGCTTCGGATCGGGAGTAATCACTAGTGATAGGGCAAAAATAGGGGGGAAGGACAAAGGAAAGAGCGATGCCCACATTAAATCAATTGATTCGTCATGGTAGAGAAGAAAAACGGCGCACGGACCGTACTCGAGCTTCGGATCAATGTCCCCAGAAGCAAGGAGTATGCCCGCGTGTTTCAACGAGAACACCGAAAAAACCAAATTCAGCTCCACGTAAGATAGCCAAAGTACGTTTGAGCAATCAACATGATATATTTGCTCACATTCCAGGCGAAGGTCATAATTTGCAGGAACATTCTATGGTGTTAATAAGAGGAGGTAGAGTGAAAGATTTGCCAGGTGTGAAATCCCATTGTATTCGAGGAGTCAAGGATTTGCTGGGAATTCCGGATCGAAGAAGAGGCAGATCAAAATATGGTGCGGAAAAACCCAAATCGAGATGAATGGAAGATGCCTCTGGAACTAACTTGTTTTTCTAGATCAGTCGAAGTATTCATTGAAAAGTCTCAATGCTATCTTCGACAGTCTTGAGAGCGAGGGCCGCAATAGCGACCACTTTTAACTCTTTTGTTTCTAAATGATCCCGCTCTTGATCTGGGCGGGATCTATCAGCAGCGGCATTCTTCCTTGCTCGTTCCTAGGAACTCAGTAACGTGGCCAGTAAGTCAGCGAGCATTGAGGCAGGCAGACAGATATTATTAACTGCTTTAAGTCGGTAAGGCAAGGAGGGCGGATTTCACCGATCATTCCTACTTGACGCTTTGGACGAGTATTTTCAAAACCTTAGTTCACTATCATTAAGGGAACTTCTTGGATCGCCGCTTTGAGTCTTGTCTTAAGGCGACGGAAGGCAGAAGAGGGAAAGTCGCTCCTTAAATACGAGGAGTTTCAAGAACCCGGCTGATCAGTGTTCTGTTACTAATATGTTGATGACTTCGGCCAGTTCCTCGGTTAAGTTGCTTAGCATAATTGGTAACTACATGGTGTTGCTGCTATGGCCCTGGAGAGAGATTCCTACTTATACCGGGCAGCTCTACCAGCACTAAATTCCCTTCTTTCCGACCAGGACGTATGTTTCTTTAGCTTGTATATCCTCTTACCATGCAGAGTTATATGTTCAGGAGTTTCCAGCAGTAACCCCAAAGGGTTGCAGTAACACCAAAGGGTTTCAGATTCCGGACTGATCTCGTAGTCGGCTAGCTCATTCGAGCGTATCTCGTTTGGCCTCTTTTTCTCACCCTTACCTTTCCATTTCAAGCTTCATATCCTACTAATAGCCCCCCTTGTCGTTGAATCTCTTGTAGAAACCACCATTGAATAAAATCAAAGGGTTAGTCTTCTTTGATAGAGGAAAGGTTGAATGCTGCCCCCTTCCTCTGACCCCGAATCATTCTTTCAACCTTCGGCCAGGCGCCTAACTAACCTAAAAATTCGGAAGCTCCTGAAGATCTGACCGAAATCGGATTTACTTTTCGCGCCAGATTTGTTGAATGGCCTAGGAGTGAAGTTCAAGGGCTTGGCTTTTTGGCTCAGATTCCGTATCGGCTGTTTGTTCATCAAGCCTATTCTCGAGCCTATATCTACTCTCTTTTCTTTTAGAGGCGTACCTCTCCACGAGATCGAACACTTTACCAAGGATTGAATCCAAAAGCAAGAACTCGGTTGACGGGTGAAGGTTCATCTTCAAATCTGTCTCCTTGTCATGAACAAACTACTTTCTCTACATTAGAGTGCAAGGTGCGCAGAAGATTCCTTTAGGTAAGCACACTAGAAGGAAAGGACTTGTCTTGTCTGGACTTCCTATGTCTTGCTGCCTCCGCTTGACTCAGGAGGAGAGGAGAGCATTCTTCTACAAAAATCATAAAACGATTATTGCGAATAATGAGACGCTACCCTTGCCTTGAGGAAGATCTGCGAACCGCGATCGAGGGAAGGCTTTTCTTCTTTCCTCGGCTTTCCTCACTTTATCACACTCGACGAAACGGAGAGCAAAAGAACCTTGACTTTAGCAAACTAAGAGACAAGCAAGGACGGGAAGCTACTCGCCCTCGGTCAGTAGAACCGGGAAGAGCACCCGCTTCTCTTACTATATTAGTATTAGTAGGGCACGCTACTCTTTCCTTTAGGAACAATAGCCGACTAGTCTCTTACACAAGAATTGGTGGACTCGCACGCATAGGTCCCTCTTTCTTTTCTAGTGTACGTACCTCGGCTCGGGGTTTATTCTTTATTAATGGGTGGGCGTGAGAGTGCTCGACTGACTTTCTGTCCAAACAAAAAAAAAGGCTACGTAGTGCAGCTTGGGGGAAGCCCAGGTCCAGTTTAGGGAGGGGCAGTCGCCCAGTAGCGGAGGATAGTGGATCGATTAGCCTACGCTACAAGCAGCACGTTGTTCCTACCCCTTAACCTACCTTATCTTAGGGGAGGATAATCTTTAGTAGTTTTCCATTAAGATCTTTATTGCTTTTGCCGCTCCTAAGAGAAAGAGACCGTTAAAACTAAAACTAAAGCTGGAGGAAAGAGAAGTCTTCCTTCTTCTAGAGCTGCTTTCAAAGGGTGATCCCTTTACTAAGTAGCTTTCACGCTCCCCAGCCTTCTGACCTGCTCCATTTAATATTTAATAATGAGAATAAGCAGACTAACTTAGACCTTAAGGGGGCAACACCAATACCCACTCGATTGGACAAAACAAGACCTGGGTTGACATCCACGAGGCAATTCAAGTAAACAACAGGGTTGGCAACTCGGGGATAGACTTGGTTCCTCAGTGACTCAGAAATGCACCACCTCTTAGGTCAGCTCATCCAAGCGGAGCTGACCCTTCTCTTAACTGGTATTTCCGCTTTTTCTCTTGCATTCCATAATGGGAAGAACCTCTTCGTCTATTCTCTTCGGGGGGCAACCTGCAGGCTCGAGAGACCTGTGGAATAAAGAGGAAGAGAAGCACGACTCTCTTATACAAGAAGTAGGGAACAGAGCTGCACCCTAGGGCGGACTGACTCAAAGAAAAGAAAGATCGGGGGAAAGATTGAATCTTGGCAGAGTGACCCACTTTATACCCATCTGCCTATACGGGGCAAAGTCCTCACTTTAGGTTTAGGAATAAATCCCGACTTGGGAGCTAAGCTTGGATCAGAGGTGGGCGGACCTTTCTCTTACTAAATTCTATTTCATATGCATATTTGTGCAGCCGCTCTGACTTCTATTGAGAGGCCCCTCGGGGAGAGAGCCATTATTGGGCATATAGAAATACGTACTCTTCTGTGCCCCGACTAAATCCTATTTATTGTAACAAAAGGCCGATACTCTAAGAGCAGTCGTCCTACTAAGACTCTAGCGCTAGCTCATAGGAAAAAGGGAAGAACCACTTCTTCATTGTCTATTGCTCGGGCGATAGGAGCGGGAGACCTTAGCCCTTATTGACTTCAACAAACTAAACCCCTAGGGAAGGAAGGTTAACCAACCCAATCTTTAAAGAAAGGATTCTTGCATGTCGATTTAGCAAACCAATGCCTTAAACCACTCAGCCATACCTCCCAGGATTCGGAAAGCACGGGGAACTTCTCCTTCCATTAAGAAAGAGTTAATCTTTTCATACTTAGCCAGGAATGGCAGAATCGTTTGTTGCCATTCAAGAGGCCCGGTAAGTGAAATCAAAATGAAAAAAGGGTAGGAAAGAGCTTGAACGACCGATTTCACAAGAGGTCGAATGTACCCATTATCATGCTTGTCAACGAGATTCCAAGGCGCTTCACCGGAAGAAAGATTCCCCAAAATGCGATTACTATTAGTTTGTCACCAACCTCTTTTCATATAATCGTTTGTTATAGGAATCGGGTGTTCGATCCTTATTAAGACTCCACTATTTCATTCATTCATTCTCGGTGCAAAACCGTCCAGCTAGGGAACTCTTCATCAGCCGCTAATTCAGAGGATTCGTTTGTGACTTCCACCTTTTAGACATCCAAAAAGGGAAAGCGAGGAAGCTCTGCCCTTATTAACACATGGGCGATC